>NW_027068736.1:0-2193 GCF_032884065.1 Artemia franciscana
TATACCCCAGCATCAGGTTCTTCAATAGATTTGAACCTTTGCTTGAACACTGTGAGGGATTTTACCGTTTGGTAATTCTGTTCAGTGTATTTAATATTGACATCAACAAGATCAAAGTCCTTGCAGAGCTCAACAACATTTAGCTCTCCTATAAACAATCAGCAATATGAAAGGGGCTGTCCCTTCCTCAACGTCCCGCTCTTTACGCTATTAAATAAAAAAAAACTAGTTTTTTAAACTAAAAGTAAGGTGCGACATTAAAACTTAAAACGAACAGAAATTACTCCGTATATGAAATGGGTTGTCCCCTCCGCAGTCCCTCGCTCTTTACGCTAAAGTTTAACTCTTTGCCACAATTCTACTTTTTAAAACAACTAAAAACTTCAGCGTAAAGAGCGTGGGACTGCGGAGGGGACAACCCATTTCATATACGGAGTAATTTCTGTTCGTTTTAAGTTTTAATGTCGCTCCTTACTTTCAGTTAAAAAAACTAGTTTTTTTTTATTTAATTTCTGAACGTTTTTGAATTAATGCATGTTTGATTTTGGCTCTCCGCACATAAATTATTGAAATGAAATTAGTATATTAATTTTTTTTTTGGCTAAATGGCTTTCTCTTAGTTTTGATCAGACGATTTTGAGAAATAAGGGGTGGGGAAGAAGGCCTAGCTGCCCTCCAATTTTTCGGTTACTTAAAAAGGCTACTAGAACTTTTAATATTCAACGAACGTTTTTATTAATAAAAAATATACGTAACTTAAGAATTAACTTACGTAACAAACTTTTATATTTTTATGTTTTTATTATGTGTACGAGGGGGTTTGTACCCTCGTTAATACCTCACTCTTTACACTAAATCGTAAGTTTTGTTCCAATTCTTTAAGAATGACCCCTGAATCAAATAGGCCGTAGAATAAATAGTTGAAATCACTAAAAATATTTTTGCATAAAGAGCGAGGTATTTATCTCCTCCTAAATACCTCGCTCTTTATGCTAAAGTATTTTTAGAACCCTTCATATGCGTAATAATCTCTGTTTGTTTTAAATTTCAATGCTATTCCTTACTTTCATTTGAAAAAACGTTTTCATGTTTATTTTTTCATTGTTTTTTTTTATAGTAATGCTAGAAAATCCTGCGCCCTTTTCATTGAATTTTTCCCCCCACGGCATATTTCTCCAAGGAAAGATCCTCCCACATAGCCCCCTCCCTCAACCCTACCCCCAAAACCAAAAAAATCCCCCTGAAAACGTCTGTACACTTCCCAATAACCATTATTATATGTAAACACTGGTTGAAGTTTGTAACTTGCAACCCCTCCCCCAGGGACTGTGGGGGAGTAAGTTATCCCCAAAAACATAGTTATTAAGATTTTCGACTATGCCAAACAAAATGGCTATCTCAAAATTTTGATCCGTTGACTTTGGGAAAAAAATGAGCGTGGGAGGGGGCCTAGATGCCCTCCAATTTTTTTGGTCACTTAAAAAGGGCACTAGAACTTTTCATTTCCGTTAGAATGAGCCCTCTTGCGACATTCTAGGACCACTTGGTCGATACGATGACCCCTGGGGAAAAAAAAACAAAAAAAAACAAACAAATAAACACGCACCCGTGATTTGTCTTCTGGCAAAAAATGCAAAATTCCACATTTTTGTAGATAGGAGCTTGAAACTTCTACAGTAGGGTTCTCTGATACGCTGAATCTGATGGTGTCATTTTCGTTAAGATCCTACGACTTTTAGGGGGTGTTTCCCCCTATTTTCCTAAATAAGGCAAATTTTCTCAGGCTCGTAACTTTTGATGGCTAAGACTAAACTTGATGAAACTTATGTATTTAAAATCAGCATTAAAATGCAATTCTTTTGATGTAGCTATTTATATCAAAATTCAATTTTTTAGAGTTTTGGTTACTATTGAGCCGGATCGCTCCTTACTACAGTTCGTTACCACGAACTGTTTGATCATTGATTTGATCTGAAATTAGTTTTTTCATAAAATAGGGAAGTTAATTACAAGAGTTGCCTTTAGAGTTTTAATTTACTGACTCATTTTTAGATGTGCGTTTGCTTCATCAATGTAGGAGGAGCCTGTTATTATTTTGAAAGATAATACTCTGACATTTCTGCCCCCCAAAAAAAATCCAATAAATAGAAAGTAAAATAAATTCGTTGCACAGGAAAATTTTTAGACACAAAG
>NW_027068737.1:0-2192 GCF_032884065.1 Artemia franciscana
AACGTAGAAGTATTTTTCCTAGACTTATCGTCATCTATCAACCGTTAAATCGAAACCGCTTTGCCAAGTTCTTGTTGACAGGAGTTTTCCTCGTAGCCAAGAATTACGTGAGGAAAGGGAAGCAGTTTGCAGTTTTCAATCCCAATCTTTTTAACAATGGCTGCGATGTCCCAAGTTGCATCTGAAGCGGATGCCTTAGTCTCACTATGCAGGTGGACCTTGTGGTGCTCAGGAATAAGCGATACAGTAACTACACCAACTAGTCGGTATCGTCACCAATAACTTTTCCCACATAGTGTCAATTTTTGAAAGTCGCTTGATAGCTTTTACTAGCTCTTGCTTAATTGGGTCTCAGATCAAACCAGAAACATCAAAAAGTGACGCTGGATACGAGCGAAGTTCATTTTTAAAAGAAGATTCTTCGTCCATATTCAGTCTTTTTGATACAGTTATAAGACGCTAAAATAGCAATGAACGATCTAAACAGTGGATATCATCCCCGACTTTTGTTTTGTAATCATAAGGTCTGTTTGATCCCTCCGTTTGAACAAATGCTCCTTCAGCGATTTTCCTGCCATTCTGTCAAGAATCTTTTTCAAAGCGGTGGATCACCCTCGAAAGGAGACGAATGTTAAAAAAGGCAATAAGTATTTATGTGTCTTTGCAGTGCCTCTGCTGCCTTCAAAACCAGACTTTTTGTAGATTGCATGTTTGACAAGAAATATCCGTCAATTAGATAAGGTAAAATTTTATTTAAAAGAGTGGCTATCACAAGCCCAAAAGGGCCGAATTCACACTTTAGTGTCAGTACAAAATTATAAAATTGCAACAAAAGTCCATCTATTAAGCATTACAAAGTACGCAATTGAAAAATAAATACTAGAGCTCTTAAGATAAAAGCAGAGTGAGAAGGCGTGGGGGGTTTACTACTTTAAAATTTCAACTATGTGAGGGATTAATATTCTTCTATATCTTTCAGTGGAAACTCTTATTGGGGCAAGAAGGAATTTTTTTTTTGGGGGGGGGGGGAGGTAAATGATCACTAGGGATAAGAGAAGCAGTATGAGGGTTATGCATGGCATTATGGGCAAAACGCAAGGAAATCTGGACTCTGTTTGTGAAGGGACACACATGCACGGAAAGGTGTAGCATAAATGGCAGACAGTAACAACGGCAATCAAACGGATAAAATTAACCCTTGACTGGGCTGCCCACTTAATTCAACAATCTGTCTTGGCTTTTTTCTACAATTGGCCATGACTTCCACTTTTCCCACAACTATTCCCTCTTTTGTCAAATTCAAAACCGTTGACAGTAACAACGGCAATCAAACGGATAAAATTAACCCTTGACTGGGCTGCCCACTTAATTCAACAATCTGTCTTGGCTTTTTTCTACAATTGGCCATGACTTCCACTTTTCCCACAACTATTCCCTCTTTTGTCAAATTCAAAACCGTTGATTTTTGAATTTGACAAAAGAGGGAATAGTTGTGGGAAAAGTGGAAGTCATGGCCAATTGTAGAAAAAAGCCAAGACAGATTGTTGAATTAAGTGGGCAGCCCAGTCAAGGGTTAATTTTATCCGTTTGATTGCCGTTGTTAATAACGTTGTAAATGTCATAACTTACAGCCCTTTCTCCAGGGACTGTGGGAGGCCGTGTTATCCAGCATAGTTATTGGACCTTTCAACTATGTTGTGCAACATGGTTATCTCAAATTTTTCATCAAATGAATTTTTGGGGAAATCGGGCATGGGAGAGTAACTATTTGCCCTCCAATCTTTTGGTCACTTAAAAAGGGCACTAGAAATTTCAATATCCGTTCAAATAAGCCGTCTTCCAATATTCTAGGACCATTAGTTCGACGCAATCACCCAGGGAAAAAAGAACTAAACATTCATTAACAATCTTTCTTCTAGAAAAAATGCAAAATTCCACATTTTCAAGATGGGAGCTTGAAATCTTTACCAAAGGGTTATTTAAATATGCAAGATCTGACGGTGTACTTTTGATTAAGGTTGTTGGCTTTTTTGGGTGTTTCCTACTTTTTTCGAAAATCATGCAAGATTTCTCAGGCTTGAAGCTTTTGATGGGCAACACTAAACTTAATGAATATTTGAAATCAAAATAAAAACCTAATTCTTTTGATGTACCAATTGATATGAAAATTCCGTTCTTTAAAGTTTTTTTTT
>NW_027068738.1:0-2186 GCF_032884065.1 Artemia franciscana
GTTGGGGGGGGGGTATTTCCGAAAAAATTAAAACATGAGGTATTTTTAACTTACGAACGGGTGATCGGATCTCAATGAAATTTGATATTTAGAACGATATCCTGGCTCAGAGCTCTTATTTTAAACCCAACCGGATCTGGTGACTTGGGGGGGGGGGGAGTTGTGAGGGGAAACCTAAAACTTGGAAACACTTAGAGTGGAAGGATCGGGATGAAACTTGGTGGGGGAAAAAAACTCGAGTCCTAGATAAATGATTGACATAACCGAAACGATCCGCTCTCTTTGGGGTAGTTGGGGGGGGGGGTTTAATTCTGAAAATTAGAAAAAATTAGGTATTTTTAACTTACGAACGGGTGATTGGATCTCCATGAAATTTGATATTTAGAAGGATATAGTGTCTCAAAGCTCTTATTTTAAATTCTGGCCGGATCTGGTGACATTGGGGGAAGTTTGGGGTCGGGAAACTAAATGATGGAAAACGCTTAGATTGGAGGGATTGGGATGAAACTTGGTTGGAAAAATAAGCAGAAGTCTTGCATACGTGATTTACATAATTGGAACGGATCCGCTCATTGGGGGGGGGGGGGGTAATTCTAAAAAATAAGAAAAAATGACGTATTTTTAACTTACGAAGGAGTGATCGGATCTTCATGAAACTTCATATTTAGAAGACCTCGTAACTCAGATATCTTATTTTAAATCTCAACCGATCAAGCGTAATTGGGGGGAGGACAGTTGGGGGGACCGGAAATCTTAGAAAATACTTAAAGCGGTGAGATCAGGATGAAACTGGATGGGAATTCGTAGTCTCAGAGCTCTTATTTCAAATCCTGACTAGATCTTTTGACATTAGGGGGAGTTGGAGGGGGGGAAATCTTGGAAAACACTTGGAGTGTAGGAATCGGGGTGAAGCTTGGTGGATAGAATAAACAAATGTCCTTGATACGTGATTGACAGAATCGTACTGGATTCGCTTTCTTTGGGGGAGTTGGGGGGAGGGGTTCAGTGATTTGGCGAGTTCGGTGTTTCTGGACGTGCTAGGGCGATGAAAATTGGTAGGCGTGTCAGGGAGCTGCACAATTTGACTTGATAAAGTCATTTTCCCAGATTCGACCATCTGCGGGCAAAAGGAGAGGAAAAATTAGAAAAAGTTAGGTATTTATAACTTACGAGTGGGTGATCGGATCTTAAGGAATTTTGATATTTAGAAGACTTTGTGACTCAGAGCTCTTATATTAAATCTTGACCGGCATTAAGCCTCTTATTTTCCTTTTTAAATCAATCTATTGATTCATAGAATTTTGTTAGAGCTCATACCATATGATCTTTTTGCGTCTTAGCTCTTCTCGCCTCGTCACAAGTGCCATATGAGCTCTTAGCTCTTGTTTAAGTAACTTGATGTTTACTCGATTTTAATTGCTTGTTTTTCATTATTGCTGTTTTTGATATTCCCTTATTATGGTATTTTTATGGGGATTAGCTTGACAAGCTATATATTAACTCTTGCCCTCAGGGCAAGTAACTAATTTGCAATATTACATACTAACTTGATTGCCTTAAATCACTCTTGCAAGCAATAAGGATGAATCCTGCAGATACTGGATATTAATGATGAGGGCTCAGCTTATTGGGCAACCACGTAGTTGGAAAAAACCTAGTTCTTTACCCAGCTATTAAAAGGTTTCTGGTAGAGCTTCAGGGAGGTGCTATTACGTTCTCTGAAACATCAAGCCAGCTGGATAATTGACAGAACTAATTAGTAGTGTCACAGGATCCGAGCTTAATTTTCTCTGGAAGTAATATCTAATTGGCATTGTTTTTTGTCTTGGGGATTTCCAGTGCTTTGGTGAGTTCGGTACTTCTGGACGTGCTAGGACAATGAAAATTGGTAGGCGTGTCAGGGACCTATACAAATTGACTTGATAACAGTCGTTGCCCCGGTTTCGACTATCTGGGGGGGGGGGCTGGAGGGAGAAGAAAATTTGAAAGAAATGAGTATTTTAACTTATGAATGGGTGATCAGGAAATCATAAGTTTTAGTCAGAGACTGAAGCTTTTAGTTCTAAAGATTACAATGCAGTCATTTAATTTAGCTTACCTGCTCACAGGAGAGTAAGTAAGACGCACTAGACGAGACAAAGGTCCAAACCGGCGGTGCTGATCTCTGTTTCATGGGTTCTTCCGCT
>NW_027068739.1:0-2183 GCF_032884065.1 Artemia franciscana
TCCTAATATAGTAAAATTCCTGAATATTTGTACGTCGTAGCAGACTCTAATGCAAATTTATTTTATGCAAGCCTATCCTTGTTCATCCAAAATAATACAAGAATCTTCATTTAGAGGTACATTATAACTTATGATCAAGTCATGCCTTACTAAAATATATATATATATATATATATATATATATATATATATATATATATATATATATATATATATATATATATATATATATATATATATATATATATATATATATATATATATATATATATATATATATATATATATATATATATATATATATTTATATATATAAATATATCTGTTATTTTTCATATATATACATATATATATATATATATATATATATATATATATATATATATATATATATATATATATATTTATATATATATATATATATATATATAATATATATATATATATATATATATATATATATATATATACATATATAATATAATATATATATATATATATATAATATATATATATATATATATATATATATATATATATATATATATATATATATTTATATATATATATATATATATATATAATATATGTATATATATATATATATATATATATATATATATATATATATATATATATATATATATATATATATATATATATATATATATATATATATATATATATATATATATATATATATATATATATATATATATATATATATATATATATATATATATATATATATATATATATATATATACGTGCGTGTATTTTTGTGCATGTGTTTGTGCGTTTTCCTTTCTATGTTTTATCTTTGTCTCCGTGCCTGTCTGAATTTTTTTATGTGTTTTTGTTTGTTTCCCTTGGTTTGTGTTCCATCGTGCCTCTTTGTTTTACTGTTTATGTGCATTTGTGTCTAACTTTATGTGGTTGTGTGTCTGCGTTTGTGTGTGTGTGTGTGTGTTTGTATGTTTGTGCGTTTTCCTTCTATGTGTTTTTACCTTTCTCCTTTGCCTTTGTGCCTTTGTTTTAATTTTGTCTAGTTGTGTTTGTGCGTGTGTATGTGTTTTTTTTCTTTGTTTTTGTTTCCCTCCATGCCTGTTTGTCTGACTGTGTGTGCCTGTTTTTTTTTACTTTGTGTGTGTGTGTGTTTGGGTGTGTGTTTGTATATATTTCTTTTTCCTTTTGGGTGCTTATGTTTCTACCCCCGTACTGTCTGTCTGCTTGTGAGAGTGCCTGTGTGTTTCACTTTGTGTGGCTATATGCGTGTGCGTTTGTGTGTGTGTTTGTTTATGTGTGTGGGTATTTTTCCCCATGTGTGATTTTGTTTCTCTCCATGCCTTTGCGTCTGACTGTATTTGTATATGTGTCTAATTTTGAGTGGTAGTGTTTGTTTTTGTTTGTTTGAGTTTGTAAGTTTTTCCCTCTGTTTTTGTTTCTCTCACCGTGTCTTTGTGTTTGACTGTGTGTGCCTCTGTGTCTGAAATTGAGTGGCTGTTTGTGTTTTTACCTCTGTGTGCTTTGTCTCTCCCCTGTGCCTCTATGTCTGACTACATTAGTGTGCCACTGTGTCTGTGTGTGTGATTTTGTGTTTTTGAGTATATGTTTGTTCCGGTATATGTGTGAGTATGGTTCCGTTTGCTTATATTTTATGATTTATAAGCGTTTCCTTATGTTTTTTTCCCAAGATTTTAGTTTGAATTGCTTTTCTATGTTTACGGGCCAGCCACTTTTTCAATGGTGGCTTGAATTGCTTTGGCTAACATTTTCTAGAGCTTAAAGTTAAGCAAAGAGACGTTAAAAGAATTTTTTTACAGAGGATGAGTGAAATCTAACGCTCAATCAAAGAAACGAGGTATTTTCATTAAAATTCCCCAAAAATACATTAAAGTGGTGTAAATTTACCTCTAATGAAATTAGGTGAAATTTAAAGAGAAAATATTATTCCAATTGGCACATGTCAACGAGGAACGTACAGTGTTGGCTCAAAGAAACGAGGGATTTGCAATAAAAGCCCTCAAAAATATCTTAGGATGATTTAAGTTTACCTCTATTAACGAGGCTCTCCTTTGAAATTGGTTTGTAAGATCCCCACTTATCTTTAATTCTTGGTTCTTTTTCTTATATTTTATACTTTATAAGCTTGTTAAACGTTTTCTTTATACTATTTTTTTTTT
>NW_027068740.1:0-2178 GCF_032884065.1 Artemia franciscana
AGATACATTCCCCCCGTGTTTACTTATCCTTTATCAGGCCGTTATTGGAATATGCATGTCCGGTCTGGCATTCGCAACTTACAAATGAACTTATTGACAAAATCGAGTCGTTCCAAAAGTTTTCGCTCAGGATCATTTACAAAGAAGGCAAAATTCCATACTCCTTCCTCCTTAAAGCTGCGTGCATTACCACCTTAAAAGAAAAGAGGGAAAAAATTTGCCTGCTTTTCCTTAAATCAGTCATTTCAAATCCCCGTACTTAGGACTTACTCCCTGATTTTCACAATCCCATTAGACTCCGACTCCCCCGGTCAGCCTCCTTAGCAATCCCAACTTACTCTCCGATCCAACCTGTTACAGAAAGGTTTCGCAAACGTTTTATACCCGTTATTCTGGAACAGCTTAATAATAATTCGTGATTATGTAATTGCCAAATTCCCCTTTTCCTCTATTGCCGTTTTTATTCTCTTTTTTTTTACTGCAATGTTTTGTAATTTAATTGTTAAGTTTACTGATTTGCCCTTTATCTTTAATGATTTTGCTTTTTTAATTCCTTTTAATTTTAAGTGTTTGACTTAATGTACTGTTTTGAATTTATTTTTATTAGCTTTTACTTGACATATACAGCGAATTCGGTTCTATAGAGCTTGTGATAGTCTTTTGCAAATAAATATTATCTTATCTTACCTTAAATCTACTATTATTTTACTATCCATCACTAAATTTGTAATGTCTCTTTCTTTTACACCTATGCCATAATTTTCATGTCTCTTCCCATTTCACTAATTGACCGAGTGTACTATTATTCATCCAAATAAATATAAGTTTTTAGTTCTTCACCTCATAATACTTTTACTGTTTATATTCTTCACAAGCTTGCTAAAGTTTTGTAACGTTTTTAACATTTGTTTAATTGTTTTAAGAATGATTTAATTCAGATACTTATCAAAACTTTACTGGGTATATCGATTCATAAGTCATAAAATTGGAGCTTACGTCGTGCTTTTCTAATCTTCATGACTTTTCGTGAAATTACCAATTTTGGGTTTCTATTTAGTTTGAGTTGTCGGCGATCTGCTCATGTTCATAGTTCTTGTCGGTGTTCGAGATAATGTGTGGTAGGTGTCTTTTTTCTTCAATTTACTTCTTAAGGTTTTACTCGACATCATTATGATATCAGTTCGTTTTCGTGTATGTTTTCAGCTGTAATATTCTTAGGTTGACTTGGTTTTTCTGTTTTCGTAAGAGAATGGGATTAGAGATGATTGTAGAATAATAGTAGGTACGTTCTTTTCTTCGTTAATAGGCGTGGGGTGAGAAATATCAGTTTTGTGATTTTTCAGACATTCTTCAGTGGCTGATAGATTATGACAATAGATGTTACTCGTTTTGAGTTTTGACCTTAATGGATGGTTAATCGGTGCCATAGTATGCCAGCTCTTGTAATAACATTTCTTGGCAGAATCACAATTTTATTAAGCAAAATGACCCATAATAATATGTAACATTATTATAACAAAAATGTATATAGCACATAATCAGTAATGAGCA
Organism: Artemia franciscana; assembly: GCF_032884065.1. NCBI lineage: Eukaryota > Metazoa > Arthropoda > Branchiopoda > Anostraca > Artemiidae > Artemia > Artemia franciscana. The sequence goes on from NW_027068740.1 coordinate 1,552, forward strand.
ATATCTTAAGCATTATTATTTCGCAACTAACTACAAATTATGGCTGTGAATACAAGAGTACTGTTCTAAAAAAATGGGTACATACTCGGTAAATGTTAGAGGTCTTAATTTTACATATATTTTCTGCCGAATATATTTCTGATGCATGATTTTGTCGAAAAGAAACACAACTTATTGTGTCATAGCCTCTCCACTCGTATACATCAGCAATATTTCTTTACTTTTGGGACAGGATATTAGACTATGCACGAGATGACCTTTTAATTCTCTTGTATTGCTATATCCTCCTAGTTCTGATGGTTTTAATATCATCGGGGGCAATGGGGTTTAATTGATGCATTTCCAGTGAATCAATTATGTCATGTTTGGGCTTTGTTCTCAGCCTGAAGAGCTTTCCATAGTTTAATGTTAGCAGTGTTTGTAGTGTCAACAAAATGAGAAATACCAGAAATATGGTAATTATAATATTGTACCAGGAATTTGGTGGAAATAATCCATTTTGATTTTCCAAATATTTTACTCTTCGGTCTTCATTAGTGAATAGTGGTATTTCTTTATTTTCGTTAATTGTATTGTACCTATGATTTTCTCTTTCTGACCAGATGAAGGTTTTTTATTCCTTAAAAA
>NW_027068741.1:0-2176 GCF_032884065.1 Artemia franciscana
ACAAGTAAATCAATTAAAATATTATGTTTCTCAATCCAATAATGGGGCTCAAATCGCAACCACAAAACACAAAGAAAAGATTTAAAAGAAATAAATTAATGTTACAAATTTCCTTCAGTGATTTTTGGCAGAGGGAATAGTCCGCAGAGAGGAAGATCCCAAAGGGAATTTCCAGTGAAGCGGCGGGGATTTCCAGCAGATATAGAACAAATAAAAGAAACACATGGTACATTTCCGGCTATTATTTTAAAGAGATGTCAAGGATTCTTCAAAAGTTTATTTATTTGCGTTTTAGCAAGGAGAATATTTTCATATTTTTGGCAAAAAACAACTCGTCAAATAATCAATCAATAAATCAATTACTCAGCGACTTTTTGAACAGATTTCTGTAATTAGGGAATAAGATACTGACTTTATTCAATTAAGTCCTTTAACAAAAAATCTCAAACTAGAAAATCTGAGAAGTTCTTTTTAATCGATTTGACTTCTGAACAACTCATGTGAACTAGTGGGAGGAATATTTTTATTTAACCTCTTCTTAATTTCTGAGTTTTGTCAAAGGCTCATAAGAGCTCCGAAGAAAACCAAGAGAAATGGCCAAGAATTTCCTACTTTCATTTTTGCTTTCTGATGTAGTTGTTTGGATTCTAAATCTACTTTTTGCATTCTATTTTTTATTTTAAAATCCTAATTATAAAGCCTTTGAATTCTATTTCTTTGTGTTTTGATTTCTGATTCAAATACATTTAGAATTCAATCCTAATTCTTTCCCTCATAATCCTAATTTAACTTTAATATACTCTAATTTAATTTTTGCTTTAGAACCAATTTTCTTATTTCACTGTCCATGTGGACTGAATAGTCCCAGGATGGAACCTCAAATTATGTCGATTTATATCAATTTTGTATTCATGTCAATCAATAGCACCTCAACTGGCTATACAAACCTTTTAAAAGAAGATTGGCTTTAGGGTATTTAGTGTTCTCGGTCTGGTCAGGAAGTTTTTCCTCACCGGTAGAGCTTGCTGTTTCCTTTTCTTCTTTCCTTTCGTCAATTTTTAAGTTGTTTGAATACTCGTTAGAATCTTGCTTTCCTGCAACTGATATTCACATGAATTTCCCTTCAAAAATTAATGCTCACATTTACAGAACAGTTTTCTATAACACTATTATAAACAGTATTCTATAGTATTCTATAGAGATTTCTCAAAATTTTGGCAAGACACATTTCGGGGGAAAGGGCGTTAGGAGGGCTAGTTGCCTTCTGATAACTTTTGACTCTTAAAAATAAAACTAAAAAATTTCAAATCAAATGAGCCTCATACAGCGTTGATATGACCAACCCATCGAAAATAACCTTATATACCCCAAGGTCACAATTTAAAACTCTTGCCCCCTAGATCGGTAGCATTGTCAGCCTCAGGAGCATTTTTATATGTCACAGGGATTATTTTGAACAACGCTGATATCTCAAAATTTCTATTCGATATACTTGGGAAAAAGAGGGCATGGAGGGGCTGTTGCTCTTCTATGACTTTTGACTCATAAGATAGGGAAACTAGAACTTTCGATTTCTTATGAAACAAGCCTCCTTCAAAGTTGATATGACCAACCCTTCTAAAATAACCAAATATACCCCCAGGGCCAAAATTTATAGCCCTTTTCCGTAAGCTTTGGGGGCCAGTGTAAACCACAGAGGTAGTGTTATATGACAAGTGGACTATTTTTAACAAAACATTATCTCAAAATTCTGATCAGATATTTTTGGGGGACAGGATGCTAGAGGGGCTAGCTGCACTTTAATCGATTTAACAAAGAAAACTTTTAATATCAAATCAGCCTCTTCCAGCGTGTATATCACCACCCCTTCCAAAATAACCTTATACACCCCTGGGGCAAAACTTACAACCATTATCCCCGAAGCTCCAGGGGCCTATTGCCCTCCAATCACTTTTGACTCTTAAAAAGAAAACTAGAATTTTAAAAGATCAATCAAACGATCATCCTCCAAAGTTAACATTATCACCTCTTCCATAATAACTATAGGCCCCCAGGCCAAAATGGCAGCCCTATCCCCCACTCTCAAGGGGGCTGTGTAAGCCCAAGAGGCATGGTTATATGACACATGGACTATCTGCGAGAAAGAGGGCATGGGCGCCTGTAACTCTCCAATCAA
>NW_027068742.1:0-2174 GCF_032884065.1 Artemia franciscana
TTGGTTTCAGCCCAGGGTTTGCAGCACTTGAGCACTTCTCCTTTTTTACCTCCTTGCTAACCTTTTTAATTTTTCACTTTTAAGATAAGCAGTTCTTTTGTAGTACTCTGTATATTTTTACTTTCCTTCTGTTTTCTATTCAGAGGACGGATATTTTGAGCCGCTTCTTTATAGTGTCTTGACTGCTTACATCACTTGATCTGAGTATCAAGGTATTAAAGTATTGGTCCAACAAAAGAGTCATACCTACACCCGCCGTTTACCCGTGCTATTTAACCAAACACTTGAAAAGCTATAGGTTCTATGACTATCTACCATAGTTCCACCCAAGGAATGACGCATGGATGGATGATAGATTTACTTATCTATTAACAAATGAACTGACATCATTTTTATACAGTCCTAATAAGGGCTTATGCCAGATTTGCCTCTCACTCAATTGGACTATCTGTCTTGTCTTTTTCTACAACTAGCCAGGTTCTATGACTATCTTAGTTCTTCCCTAGGAATTACGCATGGACGGATGATAGATAGACTAATCTATTAACAAATGAAATAACATCATTTTTATACAGTCCTAATAAGGGCTTAATCCAGATTTGTCTCTCACTCAATCGACTTTTTCTGCAATTAGCCATGGCTTGATGCACACAACTACTTGATTTTAATTCAATATGACAGTAATTGAACACAATCACAGGTCATAACAGTGCAGACTATTACAAAAAGGAATCCGGCTTAATGTTTGCTTCACGAAAACCAGAATCTTTAAACTTGGTGTTTTGTCGGCATTTTTAAAGTTAAACATGTTACAAGCTTGTGGAAGTCTTCTTTTTTAAAACTAAAGCCAGTAAAGCAGTAGTAACATTACGAAAAGAGCCCAACCACATCGCAGAGTGCGTATTTATCCCGCAAGGACAACTTGAACCCCAATCTAAGAAAATTTAAGCATACGGACTTATATTTGTGGGGAAGGAAAGGGGAGGGGGGGCAGAATCCAACTGTGACTCAAATCAGAAGAAGTAAAATCCTCGAACAGTTAGAGTACACATTCAAGCCATACCTGCATAGTGAGGGAGTTCTTGCACCCAAAATCCACTACAAAATTTCCTTCCCAAGGAACTTTGGTTATAAAGACATTTTTTTGAGGGTCTAGAGCACCCCCCATTTAATGAAGCTTCGTACAAGATCATAACTCCTTAGAGAACATTATACTGGAAATAATCTTCTGTTAAAATTCAAGCCTCTCCCTACTATCGAATATTAGCTATGTGCGCTTGTATATAAAGTGTGAGTTCAGACCCCTTCAAAAGATGCAACACGAGATTGAAGTATCCATATCATGAACTAAGAAAAGCCTTTCTGATAAAAATATTGATAGAAATTGAAAATTAAAATGAATAAAGCTATTGCTCCTTAGAAAATTTTCCAACCTACCCACTTCCCCGAAGTTCCTTGATGTCTATGGTTTTTCCTCAACTTCATATTTTCTTGTGGCAGTTTTCTATTTCAAAATATTAGAATACATCCTCATCATATCAAAAAGTTTCATATAATGAACTGTAAGTAAGGAACGACTCAGTCCAATAGTGACTGAAACTATAAAAACAATAATTTTGATAGCAATTGATGCATAAAAATCTTTATTTTTTATGCTGATTCCAAAGACACAAAACTCCATTAAAAGTGTTACCTATCATGCTTGAGAAAATCAGCCCAATTTCGAAAAAGGGGAGAAACACCCCAAAAAGTTTAGTGATCTCCATAAAAATCACGCAATTAGATTCAGCATATCCGAGAACGTTACTATAGAGGTCTCAAGGTCTTATCTACAACAATGCGGAACTTCGTATTTTTCACCAGAAGAAAGATCAACATTGAAACTTAATAGTCAGATATCATTCCGTATATGAGAGGTGCTGCCTTACCTTCAATAGCTCACACTTTACTGTAAAGTTTCTTAGTACTTTAAAAAGCTTCTCATTTAAGAAGAATTTTAATCAAACAGTTCGTGGTAACGAACTGTAGTAAGGAGCGACCCGGCTCAATAGTAAACGAAACTTTAAAAAAAGGAATTTTGATGCTATAAGATATATCAAAAGAATTGGATTTTCATGCTGATTTTAAATATATAAGTTTCATCAAATTTAGTCTCTGTCATCAAAAGTTACGAG
>NW_027068743.1:0-2165 GCF_032884065.1 Artemia franciscana
TAAGAGCCTTTAATCACATTCTTTACCATTTGCAATCATAAAATAGTCTAATATCTTCATTTTTTCCACAGACAAAGCTATTACCCTCGAAAACTAAAACTTTTGAAATAGAAAAAGAGCCTTTAATCACATTCTTTACCATTTGCAATCATAAAATAGTCTAATAACTTCATTTTTTCAACATACGTAGCTATTACCCTCGAAAACTAAAACTTTTGACATAGGAAAAGAGCCTTTAATCACATTCTTTACCATGTGCAATCATAAAATAGTCTAATATCTTAATTTTTTCCACAGACAAAGCTATTACCCTCGAAAACTAAAACTTTTGAAATAGGAAAAGAGCCCTTAATCATATTCTTTACCATTTGCAGTCATAAAATAGTCTAATATCTTCATTTTTTCAACATACGTAGCTATTACCCTCGAAAACTAAAACTTTTGAAATAGGAAAAGAGCCTTTAATCACATTCTTTACCATGTGCAATCATAAAATAGTCTAATATCTTCATTTTTTCAACATACGTAGCTATTACCCTCGAAAACTAAAACTTTTGAAATAGGAAAAGAGCCTTTAATCACATTCTTTACCATTTGCAATCATAAAATAGTCTAATGTCTTCATTTTTTCAACATACGTAGCTATTACCCCTCGAAAACTAAAACTTTTAAAATAGGAAAAGAGCCTTTAATCACATTCTTTGCCATTTGCAATCATAAAATAGTCTAATATCTTCATTTTTTCAACATACGTAGCTCTTATCCCCGAAAACTAGAACTTTTGAAATAGGAAAAGAGCCTTTAATCCCATTCTTTACCATTTGCAATCATAAAATAGTCTAATATCTTCATTTTTCCACAGACAAAGCTATTACCCTCGAAAACTAAAACTTTTGAAATAGGAAAAGAGCCTTTAATCACATTCTTTACCATTTGCAATCATAAGATAGTCTAATATCTTCATTTTTTCAACATACGTAGCTATTACCCGCGAAAATTAAAACTTTTGACATAGGAAAAGAGCCTTTAATAACATTCTTTACCATGTGCAATCATAAAATAGTCTAATATCTTCATTTTTTCCACAGACAAAGCTCTTACCCTCGGAAACTAAGACATTTGAAATAGGAAAAGAGCCTTTAATCACATTCTTTACCATTTGCAATCATAAAATAGTCTAATATCTTCATTTTTCCACAGACAAAGCTATTAGCCTCGAAAACTAAAACTTTTGAAATAGGAAAAGAGCCTTTAATCATATTCTTTACCATTTGCAATCATAAAATAGTCTAATATCTTCATTTTTCCACAGACAAAGCTATTACCCTCGAAAACTGAAACTTTTGAAATAGGAAAAGAGCCTTTAATCACATTCTTTACCATTTGCAATCATAAGATAGTCTAATATCTTCATTTTTTCAACATACGTAGCTATTACCCGCGAAAACTAAAACTTTTGACATAGGAAAAGAGCCTTTAATAACATTCTTTACCATGTGCAATCATAAAATAGTCTAATATCTTCATTTTTTCCACAGAAAAAGCTCTTACCCTCGAAAACTAAAACTTTTGAAATAGGAAAAGAGCCTTTAATCACATTCTTTACCATTTGCAATCATAAAACAGTCTAATATCTTCATTTTTTCAACATACGTAGCTATTGCCCTCGAAAACTAAAACTTTTGAAATAGGAAAAGAGCCTTTAATCACATTCTTTACCATATGCAATCATAAAATCGTCTAATATCTTTATTTTTTCAACAGACATAGCTATTACCCTCGAAAACTAAAACTTTTGAAATAGGAATAGAGTCGATAATCACATTCTTTACAATTTGCAATCATAAAATAGTCTAATATCTTCATTTTTCCACAGACAAAGCTATTACTCTCGAAAACTAAAACTTTTGAAATAGGAAAAGACCCTTTAATCACATTCTTTACCATTTGCAATCATAAGATAGTCTAATATCTTCATTTTTTCAACATACGTAGCTATTACCCGCGAAAACTAAAACTTTTGAAATAGGATAAGAGCCTTTAATCACATTCTTTACCATGTGCAATCATAAAATAGTCTAATATCTTCATTTTTTCCACAGACATAGCTATTACCCTCGAAAACTAAAACTTTTGAAATAGGAAAAGAGCCTTTAATCACATTC
>NW_027068744.1:0-2146 GCF_032884065.1 Artemia franciscana
GATTGCACATGGTAAAGAATGTGATTAAAGGCTCTTTTCATATTTCAAAAGTTTTATATTTCGGAGACAAAAGCTACATCCGTGGAAAAAATGAAGATATTAGACTATTTTATGATTGCACATGGTAAAGAATGTGATTAAAGGCTCTTTTCCTATGTCAAAAGTTTTAGTTTTCGGAGGTAATAGCTAAGTCCGTGGAAAATGATGACGATATTAGACTATTTTATGATTGCACATGGTAAAGAATGTGATTAAAGGCTCTTTTCCTATTTCAAAAGTTTTGGTTTTTTGGGATAATAGCTACGTCTGTGGAAGAAATGAAGATATAAGACTATTTTATTATTGCGCATGGTAAAGAATGTGATTAAAGGCTCTTTTCTTATGTCAAAAGTCTTAGTTTTTGGGGATAATAGCCACGTCTGTGGAAAAAATTAAGATATTAGACTATTTTATGATTGCACATGGTAAAGAATGTGATTAAAGGCTCTTTTCCTATTTAAAAAGTTTTAGTTTTCGGGGATAGTAGCTACGTCTGTGGAAAAAATGAAGATATTAGACTATTTTATGAATGCACATGGTAAAGAATGTGATTAAAGGCTCTTTTCCTATTTCAAAAGTTTTAGTTTTCGGGTGTAAGAGCTATGTCTGTGGAAAAAATGAAGATATTAGACTATTTTATTATTGCACATGGTAAAGAATGTGATTAAAGGCTCTTTTCCTATTTAAAAAGTTTTAGTTTTCGGGGATAGTAGCTACGTCCGTGGAAAAAATGAAGATATTAGACTATTTTATGATTGCACATGGTAAAGAATGTGATTAAAGGCTCTTTTCCTATTCAAAAGTTTTAGTTTTCGGGGTAATAGCTAAGTCCGTGGAAAAAATGAAGATATTAGACTATTTTATGATTGCACATGGTAAAGAATGTGATTAAAGGCTCTTTTCCTATTTCAAAAGTTTTAGTTTTCGGGGTAATAGCTATGTCTGTGGAAAAAATGAAGATATTAGACTATTTTATGATTGCACATGGTAAAGAATGTGATTAAAGGCTCTTTTCCTATTTCAAAAGTTTTAGTTTTCGGAGGTAATAGCTATGTCTGTGGAAAAAATGAAGATATTAGACTATTTTATGATTGCACATGGTAAAGAATGTGATTAAAGGCTCTTTTCCTATTTCAAAAGTTTTAGTTTTCGAGGGTAATAGCTTCTTCCGTGGAAAAAATGAAGATATTAGACTATTTTATGATTGCACATGGTAAAGAATGTGATTAAAGGCTCTTTTCCTATGTCAAAAGTTTTAGTTTTCGGGGTAATAGCTTCTCCGTGGAAAAAATGAAGATATTAGACTATTTTATGATTGCACATGGTAAAGAATGTGATTAAAGGCTCTTTTCCTATTTCAAAAGTTTTAGTTTTCGGGGTAATAGCTACGTCGTGGAAAAAATGAAGATATTAGACTATTTTATGATTGCACATGGTAAAGAATGTGATTAAAGGCTCTTTTCCTATTTCAAAAGTTTTAGTTTTCGGGGTAATAGCTATTCTGTGGAAAAAATGAAGATATTAGACTATTTTATGATTGCACATGGTAAAGAATGTGATTAAAGGCTCTTTTCCTATTTCAAAAGTTTTAGTTTTCGGGGTAATAGCTAGTCTGTGGAAAAAATGAAGATATTAGACTATTTTATGATTGCACATGGTAAAGAATGTGATTAAAGGCTCTTTTCCTATTTCAAAAGTTTTAGTTTTCGAGGGTAATAGCTATGTCTGTGGAAAAAATGAAGATATTAGACTATTTTATGATTGCACATGGTAAAGAATGTGATTAAAGGCTCTTTTCCTATTTCAAAAGTTTTAGTTTTCGGGGTAATAGCTACGTCCGTGGAAAAAATGAAGATATTAGACTATTTTATGATTGCACATGGTAAAGAATGTGATTAAAGGCTCTTTTCCTATTCAAAAGTTTTAGTTTTCGGGGGTAATAGCTAAGTCCGTGGAAAAAATGAAGATATTAGACTATTTTATGATTGCACATGGTAAAGAATGTGATTAAAGGCTCTTTTCCTATGTCAAAAGTTTTAGTTTTCGGGGTAATAGCTAAGTCCGTGGAAAATGATGACGATATTAGACTATTTTATGATTGCACATG
>NW_027068745.1:0-2137 GCF_032884065.1 Artemia franciscana
TTAAAGTTTATTGAAAGAAAAAAAAAGATAATATAAGTTTATTTTTTTTTTTTTCCCATTGACAATTGTACGTTGCATGTTCGAGGGTCGGTAAACCTAACAATCTATTCATATGCAGCGACAATTGGACAGCGAAGAATGTTGTATATTCGCAAGTTTTACGCAGTTAATTTGTATTGTATCTATCTATCTATGTATCTATATAAAAACGAGTTGTGTGTATGCATGTTGTTTGTTTGTAAAAAGAGCGTTTGCATATGACGTCATTATAAGTACATAAGGCTTTGTATATGCACAGACAATGGGAAATCCAAGAATGTTGTATATTCGCAAGTTTTATGTAGTTCAAAACACATATATAAATCAAACAGTTCGTGGTAACGAACTGTAGTAAGGAGCGACCCGGCTCAATAGAAACCAAAACTCTAAAAAATGGAATTTTGATACCAATACCTACATCAAAAGAATTGCATTTTAATGCTGATTTTAAATATATAAGTTTCATCAAGTTTAGTCTTACCCATCAAAAGTTACGAGCCTGAGAAAATTTGCGTTATTTTAGAAAATAGGGGGAAACGCCCCCCTAGAAGTCATAGAATCTTAACAAAAATCACACCATCAGATTCAGCGTATCAGAGAACCCTACTGTAGAAGTTTCAAGCTCCTATCTACAAAAATGTGGAATTTTGTATTTTTTGCCAGAAGGCAGATCACGGATGCGTGTTTATTTGTTTTTTTGTTTTTTTGTTTTTTTTTCTTTTTCCCAGGGTGATCGTATCGACCCAGTTGTCCTAGAATGTTGCAAGAGGGCTCATTCTAACAGAAATAAAAAGTTCTAGTGCCCTTTTTAAGTGACCAAAAAATTGGAGGGCACCTAGGCCCCCTCCCACGCTAATTATTTTACCAAAGTCAACGGATCAAAATTCTGAGATAGCCATTTTATTCAGCGTAGTCGAAAAACCTTATAACTATGTCTTTAGGGACGACTTACTCCCCCACAGTCCCCATGGGAGGGGCAACAAGTTACAAACTTTGACCAATGCTTACATATAGTAATGGTTATTGGGAAGTGTACAGGCGTTTTCAGGAGGATTTTTTTGGTTGGGGGAGGGGTTGAGAAGAGGGGGATATGCTGGGGGAACTTTCCATCGATAATTTGTCATGGGGGATGAAAATCTCCATGAAGGGAGCGCAGGATTTACTAGCATTATTTAAAAACGCAATGAAAAAATAAATATGAAAAAGTACTTTCAGCTGGAAGTAAGGAACAGCATTGGACCCATTTGAGGGGCTCACCTCCTCCTAATACCTCGCTCTTTACGTTAAAGTATTTTTAGTAATTTCAACTATTTATTCTACGGCTTTTGTGATTCTGGGGTCATTCTTAATGAATTGGGACAAAATTTAAGCTTTAGTGTAAAGAGCGAGGATCTGACAAGGGGGCGAACCCCTCATATAAGTAATCAAAATATGAGAATACAAAAGTTCTTTACGTAAGCTAATTTATAAGTTACGTAAATCTCTTACTAATAAAAATATTCGTAAAAAATTAAAAGTTCTAGTTGCCTTTTTAATTAACCAAAAACTCGGAGGGCAACTAGGCTTCCTCCCCCGCTCTTTTTTTCTCAAAATTATTCGATCAAAATTATGAGAAAGCCATTTAGCCAAAAAAAAAAAAAAATGCAAATTTCGTTTTAATTATTCCTCTGCGGAGAGCCAAAATCAAAACATGCATTGATTCAAAAACGTTCAGAAATTAAATAAAAAAAACAAGTTTTTTTAACTGAAAGTAAGGAGCGACATTAAAACTTAAAACGAACAGAAATCACTTCGTATATGAAAGAGGCTGCTTCCTCATCAACGCCCCGCTCTTTACGCTAAAGTTTTTTACTGTTTTAAAAAGAAGAATTGATAGACAGAGTCAAACTTTAGCGTAAAGAGCGGGGCGTTGATGAGGAAGCAGCCTCTTTCATATACGAAGTAATTTCTGTTCGTTTTAAGTTTTAATGTCGCTCCTTACTTTCAGTTAAAAAAACTTGTTTTTTTTTATTTAATCTATCTATATTCATAGGTGGTATACAGGGACACAATTACAATGGCGCGTAACTAATATGGAGCGTAACGACTTACGCGCGCG
>NW_027068746.1:0-2127 GCF_032884065.1 Artemia franciscana
CATAGGAAAAGAGCCTTTAATCACATTCTTTACCATGTGCAATCATAAAATTGTCTAATATCTTCATTTTTTCAACATACGTAGCTATTACCTTCTAAAACTAAAACTTTTGAAATAGGAAAAGAGCCTTTAATCACATTCTTTACCATTTGCAATCATAAAATAGTCTAATATCTTCATTTTTTCAACATATGTAGCTATTACCCTTGAAAACTAAAACTTTTGACATAGGAAAAGAACCTTTAATAACATTCTTTACCATTTGCAATCATAAAATAGTCTAATATCTTCATTTTTTCAACATACGTAGCTATTACCCTCAAAAACTAAAACTTTTGACATAGGAAAAGGGCCTTTAAGCACATTCTTTACCATGTGCAATCATAAAATAGTCTAATATCTTCATTTTTCCAACATACGTAGCTATTACCCTCGAAAACTAAAACTTTTGACATAGGAAAAGAGCCTTTAATCACATTCTTTACCATTTGCAATCATAAAATAGTCTAATATCTTCATTTTTTCAACATACGTAGCTATTACCCTCGAATACTAAAACTTTTGACATAGGAAAAGAGCCTTTAATCACATTCTTTACCAATTGCACTCATAAAATAGTCTAATATCTTCATTTTTTCAACATACGTAGCTATTACCCTCGAATACTAAAACTTTTGACATAGGAAAAGAGCCTTTAATCACATTCTTTACCATTTGCAATCATAAAATAGTCTAATATCTTCATTTTTTCAACATAGGTAGCTATTACCCTCGAAAACTAAAACTTTTGACATAGGAAAAGAGCCTTTAATCACATTCTTTACCATGTGCAATCATAAAAAGTCTAATATCTTCATTTTTTCCACAGACATAGCTATTACCCTCGAAAACTAAAACTTTTGAAATAGGAAAAGAGCCTTTAATCACATTCGTTACCATTTGCAATCATAAAATAGTCTAATTTCTTCAGTTTTTCAACATACGTAGCTATTACCCTCGAAAACTAAAACTTTTGACATAGGAAAAGAGCCTTTAATCACATTCTTTACCATTTGCAATCATAAAATAGTCTAATATCTTCATTTTTTCAACATACGTAGCTATTACCATCGAAAACTAAAACTTTTGACATAGGAAAAGAGCCTTTAATCACATTCTTTACCATTTGCAATCATAAAATTGTCTAATATCTTCATTTTTTCAACATACGTAGCTATTACCCTCGAAAACTAAAACTTTTGACATAGGAAAAGAGCCTTTAATCACATTCTTTACCATTTGCAATCATAAAATAGTCTAATATCTTCATTTTTTCAACATACGTAGCTATTACCATCGAAAACTAAAACTTTTGACATACGAAAAGAGCCTTTAATCACATTCTTTACCATTTGCAATCATAAAATTGTCTAATATCTTCATTTTTTCAACATACGTAGCTATTACCATCAAAAACTAAAACTTTTGACATACGAAAAGAGCCTTTAATCACATTCTTTACCATTTGTAATCATAAAATTGTCTAATATCTTCATTTTTTAAACATACGTAGCTATTACCATCGAAAACTAAAACTTTTGACATACGAAAAGAGCCTTTAATCACATTCTTTACCATTTGCAATCATAAAATAGTCTAATATCTTCATTTTTTCAACATACGTAGCTATTACCATCGAAAACTAAAACTTTTGACATACGAAAAGAGCCTTTAATCACATTCTTTACCATTTGCAATCATAAAATTGTCTAATATCTTCATTTTTTCAACATACGTAGCTATTACCCTCGAAAACTAAAACTTTTGACATAGGAAAAGAGCCTTTAATCACATTCTTTACCATTTGCAATCATAAAATAGTCTAATATCTTCATTTTTTCAACATACGTAGTTATTACCATCGAAAACTAAAACTTTTGACATAGGAAAAGAGCCTTTAATCACATTCTTTACAATTTGCAATCATAAAATAGTCTAATATCTTCATTTTTTCAACATACGTAGCTATTAACCTCGAAAACTAAAACTTTTGACATAGGAAAAGAGCCTTTAATCACATTCTTTACCATGTGCAATCATAAAATTGTCTAATATCTTCATTTTTTCAACATACGTAGCTATTACCCT
>NW_027068747.1:0-2126 GCF_032884065.1 Artemia franciscana
TTAATAAAACTTCAATAAAACTTTTAATAGATTCAGCAGTGAAAGTTTGATTCTAGCTAGTCTATCTACTATTTCTATGAGTCATATGCAAGACAATAATATCGTAGAAATAGACAATAATATCGGCCACTGCGCGTCTTTTCTAAAATGACGTCTTGAATATGACTCATAGAAATAGTAGATAGACTAGATCTCATCTAGAGATCTAGATGAGTAGAACTCTGACCTAGTAAGCAAATCCACGAACAGAAATAGTAGAAATTGATAAGAAATAGTAGATAGACTAGCTAGAATCAAACTTTCTTGTATTCTAATTGATTTTATGCTATAAGATATTATTGTCTATTAAATAGACAATAATATCGGCCACTGCGCGTCTTTTCTAAAATGACGTCTTGCATATGACTCTTGCTTACTAGATTCATAGCTGAAAAATTTTTATTTTTTTTTCTAATGACTTTAAAAGTCATTTATTAAACGGAGTCATATGCAAGACGTCATTTTAGAAAAGACGCGCAGTGGCCGATATTATTGTCTATTTCTACCGATATTATATTCTTGCATATGACTCATAGAAATAGTAGATAGACTAGCTAGAATCAAACTTTCACTGCTGAATCTATTAAAAGTTTTATTGATTCTAGCTAGTCTATCTACTATTGATTCTAGCTGGTCTAGAATCAATAGTAAGTTTTTAAAATCAATTAGAATACAAGAAAGTTTAATAATTCTCATAGAAATAAAATTTTATAAAACTTTGATTCTGGACATTTTCCTCTAGGCCTCTAGGTGGCCGATATTCAAATAGATTTAATAGATTCAGCAGTGAAAGTTTGATTCTAGATTCAAATAGATTTCTAAAATGACGTCTTGCATATGACTCATAGAAATAGTAGATAGACTAGCTAGAATCAAACTTTCACTGCTGAATCTATTAAAAGTTTTAATAGATTCTAAAATGACGTCTTGCATATGACTCATAGAAAACTTATTATCTCTATCTATTCTATTCTATCTATCTACTCTAAGTATTCTTAGAAACTTATCAAACTTTCACTGCTGAATCTATTAAAAGTTTTGAATCTTTAAGAATTAAAAGTTTTGAATCTATTAAAACTTTTAATAGATTCAGCAGTGAAAGTTTGATTCTAGCTAGTCTATCTACTATTTCTATGAGTCATATGCAAGACGTCATTTTAGAAAAGACGCACAGTGGCCGATATTATTGTCTATTTCTACCGATATTATATTCTTGCATATGACTCATAGAAATAGTACTACAATATTTTACTACAAAGACTCATAGAAATAGTAGATAGACTAGCTAGAATCAAACTTTCACTGTTTCTAGTGAAGGCTTGCGGCCTTGTGCAAAATATTTTCCTCTAGGCCTCTAGGTGGCCAATATTCAAATAGATTTAATAGATTCAGCAGTGAAAGTATGATTCTAGCTAGTCTATCTGCTATTTCTATGAGTTTTATTTGTCTATTCTAGCTAGTCTATCTACTATTTATGTTATGAATGAAATGAAAGGTCTTGCATACAAGAGTAGATAGATTTATTAAACGGAGTAGAAATAGAAATAGACAATAATATCGGCCACTGCGCGTCTTTTCTAAAATGACGTCTTGCATATGACTCATAGAAATAGTAGATAGACTAGCTAGAATAGACAAATAAAACTCATAGAAATAGTAGATAGACTAGCTAGAATCAAACTATCTACTATTCCGATATACAAGATATTATTGTCTATTAAACAGACAATAATATCGGCCACTGCGCGTCTTTTCTAAAATGACGTCTTGCATATGACTCATAGAAATAGTAGATAGACTAGCTAGAATCAAACTTTCTTGTATTCTAATTGATTTTAAAAACTTACTGTTGATTCTAGACCAGCTAGAATCAATAGTAGATAGACTAGCTAGAATCAATAAAACTTTTAATAGATTCAGCAGTGAAAGTTTGATTCTATTTCTATGAGTCCTACGCATATTCTCATATGCAAGTCCTATTGCAAAATATTTTGATTCTAGCTAGTCTATCTACTATTTCTATGAGTCATATGCAAGACGTCATTTTAGAAAAGACTTTTTCACTATTCAATAAATAGATTCAAATC
>NW_027068748.1:0-2114 GCF_032884065.1 Artemia franciscana
AATACGAGAATAATTCTGCTGTGGTTAAGGTAGGGAATGAGGTTAGCAACTGGTTTTGTATGAAAATCAGGTTTTAAGCAGGGTTGTGTTCTAACCCCCTTTATATGGATCATTTTGATGGATTTTGTCCTAAGGAGCCCAGGAAAGGCAATTCGAGACCACGGAATCAAATGGGGAGGAAAAACGCTCCTGGACTTAGCTTATGCTGATGATTTAAGCATATTAGATGAAAGTGTGAGCAAAATGAATGAATTTTCAGAAGTTTTGCGAGTTCAGGGTGCTAAAATAGGCTTGAAAATTAATGTTAAGAAGACTGAGGCACTAAAGCTAGGAATAAGTGAAGATGAACAGGTGACATTAGGTAACGAAAAGATTGATCAGGCTGGGAGCTTCAGTTACCTTGGTAGTATTATTAGTAAAGATGGTGGGAGTGGTGAAGATGTTAAAAGTAGAATAGCTAAGGCTCAGGGTGTTTTTTCACAGTTAAAAAAAGTTTGGAAGAATAGAAAGATAAGTCTGCAAACCAAGATTAGAATATTGGAAGCAACAGTGATGACATTGGTCAAATATGGCTCTGAAGCATGGGCGCTCCGCAAAGCAGATGAAAATTTATAAGATGTTTTTCAGAGAAATTGCCTACGGATCGTTTTGGGTACCCGGCTGACTGACCATATTTCAAACAGTAGGTTGTACGAAAAATATGGTTCAATCCCGCTTTCTAGGGCTATAATGAAAGAAAGGTTGAGATGTCTGGGCCAGGTTCTAAGGATGAAAGATGACAGATTACCGAAGATCGTCCTTTTTGGCCAACCGTCAGGGGCGACACGGAAAGCAGGTCGTCCTTGTCTGGGATGGGAGGATGTCATAAATAAAGATTTAAAGGAAGTGGGTACTTCCCCGAAGGTTGTAAAGAGGGAGGCTTTAAATAGATTAGGCTGGAGGAGGAGCGTGCCTAGCTGTTTTGGCCTCAGTGGCTTGGTGCTGCAGTGAGTTATTAAAAGTAATAGTAGTAGTAGTAGTAGTAGTAGTAGTAGTAGTAGTAGTAGTTTCACTGAGAAATTGCAGTAAAATAGAAGAGAAATAAAAAATACATAAAAGAGACACAATTTTACAATTTAGTCTTCGATGGCAGAGGTTAATATTTCAAGTAAATTGTGTTTCATATATCGAGATTGCAGGAGGATAAAAATGTAAAGTGGGACAAAATATGTAGGACTACAAAAAAAAAACTTTAGATCTGAATACGGATTGTTTTTCCCATGGACAATTATATGTTGCATGTTCAAGAGTCGGTAAACCTGACAATCTATTTATATGTACAGACAATTGGAAAGCCAAGAATGTTGTATATTCGCAAGTTTTACGTAGTTAAAAATATATATATATATATATATATATATATATATATATATATATATATATATATATATATATATATATATGCATATATATATATATATATATATATATATATATATATATATATATATATATATATATATATATATATATATATATATATATATATATATATATATATATATATATACTAGCTGTTAGGATGGCGCTTTGCGCCACCCCAACACCTAGCTGGTTGGGCGCTTCGCACCCCCAAAGCCCCCCCGTGCGCGTAAGTCGTTACGGGCCATACTAGTTACGCGCCATTGTAGTTGTGTCCCTGTGTCCCACCTGTGAATATAGATAGATTTATATATATGTTTCAAACTACGTAAAATTGCGAATATACATCATTCTTGGCTTTCCCATTGTCTGTCCATATACAAAGCCGTATGTACTAATAATGACGTCATATGCAAACGCTCTTTTTACAAACAAACAAACATGCATACACACAACTCGTTTTTATATAGATAGATAGATAGATAGATAGATACAATACAAATTGACTGCGTAAAACTTGCGAATATACAACATTCTTCGCTGTCCAATTGTCGCTGCATATAAATAAATTTTCAGGTTTACCGACCCTCGAACATGCAACGTACAATTGTCCATGGGAAAAACAATCAGTATTGAGATCTATACCACATTTTTCTTATAATTGACCTTGAGCTTTGTTAATGGTGATCGCAAATACTAATCGAATTGGGAAT
>NW_027068749.1:0-2101 GCF_032884065.1 Artemia franciscana
ACTTTATTTTTTCAGACGTAAAACATATCACCAAACCTTTGTTTTTTTTAACTAAAATCTGGTAGACATTGATGACCTTATCCAAGTCAAAATCCCAAACCCAAACATCATCGCTATCATTTTCAGTTTTAATACGTTTTGACTCTCGCTGTCCAGGTTGATCTTCATCTAATTGCGCGGTTTTGCGTTCTTTAGCCGCAAGCCTTTTGGCATTAACTCTTTGAGCAGCTTCCTCGGCTTTTTCTTCTGTTGTAGGATTTAGTAACATTCTATCTTTTTCAATGTTTTTCAATTTGTTCATGTTCATTCTAACATTGACAATTAGAGAAATCTCCACGTGCCAAGCTTGATAAAGCTCAACAATTTATAATAAACATCAATATTTTAAGTATCTTTTTTAAGGTTTTCAAATTACAGTAATCTATTGTCAAAATATTTCGAAATATTTATGCAATTCCCAGTTTTTACATTTAAACCCTCAACACAAAAATACATACAACTTATTTTTATATATATAGAAGATATAATCTGGTGTAACAGACAAAGTGTAACAGACATAATACACAGACAACTTATTTTATATACATATCTATATATATAAAAATATGTTGTCTGGGTGTGTGTGGGTCTGTCGGGTGACGTCATGTTTGTGTGTTGACTGACCTCATGTTTGTCGACTGACGTCATTATAAGGTTTGAGCTGTATGCGTCATGAAGTTGTTTGTCGACTGACCTCATGTTTGTCAACTGATGAATTTACATACCGGGACACCAGGACACAGGGACACAACTACAACGGGGACGCCGGGGGCACAGGCGGGATATATAAATGACGACCGGGACACAGGGATTATTCGAATATAAATTACAGACCGGGACACAAATGGCGACCGGGACACAGGGAATATAAATGGCGACCGGGACACTCAAAGCGAGATTACAAACTGGGATACCGGGATACGAATGACGACCGGGACACAGGGAATATAAATGACGACCAGGACACAGGGACACAACTACAACGGGGACGCCGGGGGCACAGGGGGATATATATAAATGACGACCGGGACACAGGGACACATCATTAGAATAATGAGGTATAGATCTGAATACGGATTGTTTTTCCCATGGACAGTTATATGTTGCATGTTCAAGAGTCAGTAAACCTGAAAATCTATTTATATGCACAGACAATGGGACAGCGAAGAATGTTGTATATTCGCATGTTTTACGTAGTTAAAAACATATATATATATATATATATATATATATATATATATATATATATATATATATATATATATATATATATATATATATATATATATATAAATAAGTTGTTTGTCTGTCTGTCGACTGACGTCATGTTTGTGTGTCGACTGACGTCATGTTTGTCGACTGACGTCATTATAAGGATTGAGCTGTAT
Source organism: Artemia franciscana (assembly GCF_032884065.1). NCBI lineage: Eukaryota > Metazoa > Arthropoda > Branchiopoda > Anostraca > Artemiidae > Artemia > Artemia franciscana. The sequence goes on from NW_027068749.1 coordinate 1,428, forward strand.
GTCTCGTCTGACGTCATGTTTGTCGACTAACGAAACTACAGACCGGGACACCGGGACACAAATGACGTGTTATGTCTGTTATAACGTAATAGAGGCAACAATCTTGAAAGGGCCTTTTGAGGGTGAGTTTTTCTTATTCCACGTATTCTCATGATTCCAATGGATCTGCCTTTTCGACCTAAAAGATTGCAATTCCCAATTTGATTAGCATATTTAGTTTTCAGTCCAGAACCACTAAAGCTATTATGTAAATATCAAAAATATTTATGTTGTCTGAGCAATAATTTTTAGTTTTTATTTTAAAATAGAAAATTACCTGACAATTTTAGAATTATATCTATCTATATATATAAAAATAAGTTGTCAGTCTGTGGATCAGGTGACGTCATGTTTCTGTGTCGACTGGCGTCATGAAATTAGTTGTCGTCATTTTTGCTATGACGGTGACGTCATTAAAGATATTTAAGACATATATGTTCACGTAGAAATCTATTAATGTTTAAGTTTAAAATGACTGATGAACTTACAATGGCAAAAGCCGATGAAGATGCTCAAAGAGTCTATGCCAAAAAACTTGCTGCTGATAGAGAAAGTCAGAAAAGAAAGCGTGCCGAGGAATCAAAAGAACAGCAAGGAAACAGGCTTGAGGCTAAAGAACGCAAAACCGCGCAGTT
>NW_027068750.1:0-2127 GCF_032884065.1 Artemia franciscana
ATTCATACTTATGCGTCACTATAATCCCTATTGCGAAATTTTGATTTTCTTCACAAAAAACTTACTGGATTAATAATGTCCATGCAATATCCAATTTAGATGTTGACACTTTGAACTCTGAATTGATACTGAGTTCATTGATACTGGCATTATTATCCATACACAGGTATGTTCCAGTCAATACTGAGGATGTTTTGAAAACACTAGCCCTTAACAAAAAAGGAGGATTATATATATATATATATATACATATATATATATATATATATATATATATATATATATATATATATATATATATATATATATATATATATATATATATATATATATATATATATATATATGATACTGAGTTTATGGAAGAACTCACTGATTGATAGTGGGTTCTTCCATATGAGTAAATAATAGCTAAACTACAAAAATTATCATAATGTAAATTCCCTTAATTTAGAAAGATCCACCCTTGGAATAATCAAGTCTAAGGATAAAAAAAAGAACTAACTGGAAACCATCTCATACAGTAATGATTTTAGGCCTCATAAATTTGGGGGGGGGGGGCAAGGCATCCACAAATTACAGTTATGACATTTTTGGGTCACTTAAGTACCTTAATAGGAGTATAAAAGCATAAAATAAAAGGAATTTAATGTCAGCAAAAACTGGCAGCTAGCAGCTGCCCCTCTGCCTAGGTCTAGAAGTGCAAAGATGAACAAACTTTGCTGCTAAGCAAACTTAGCAATGAATTTTGGAGAGGGATGTGTATTTTGACTGAGGGATTGTAGTACTTGTTAAAAAGGAAAAATAAAGAATTCAAGACTCTCATTGCTAAGGTTTTTAACCTACCCCTATCTACTGGATGCATTGCATCAACTATTCAACATGGGAATCAGTTATACTATATTTTGAGTATCTGGCTAACCTTCCACTTTACCAAGCAGTAAATATTTTGACTTGGCACCAGGACAGCCAATGCCCATCATAGTTAGATCTTGTAATAGTTGATAAATAGAGATGCTCCCTAATGTGGCTCCATCACCACCTTTTTGGTATAAATGATCATGTTGCCATACAATGCCCCAGGACTGAACTCAGCAATGAATTTTGGAGGGGGATGCATATTTTGACTGAGAGATGGTAGTACTCTTTAGAAAGGAAAAATATGGTAGTACTCTTTAGAAAGGAAAAATAAATTTTTAGAATACAAGGTACTTTTTTTATTGAGACAACACTGTAAACATTTAATTATATATATATATATATATATATATATATATATATATATATATATATATATATATATATATATATATATATATATATATATATATATATATATATATATATATATATATATAATCCTCCTTTTTTGTTAAGGGCTAGTGTTTTCAAAACATCCTCAGTATTGACTGGAACATACCTGTGTATGGATAATAATGCCAGTCTATTAAGTCATTTTTTGATGGGCTTTTTTTTCTACCCTGAGAGGAGATTTCACTCTTCTCAGGGAAGAAAAAGAATGCTTGTGCATAGCTGTAGTGACAGGAATTGTTGCACCAATCCTCAAAACTGATGGAGGGTAGAAACAAATTTCTTATGATGTTCTTTTAAGCACATTATGAAACATTTTGGTGCCAAGTTTCCAGACGGTATCCATATTCTCCTCCACAGAGCTAACTCAGCTTGCAAGCTTCCCTTATAGCTATCTACATCAAGATACCAAAAATTTGTCAGAGTGTCTGATATATCCTTTGTTTTTTGTTGTTCATGGAAATATAGTCCCGAGGAAGTAGGTATTGCAATGACTCCAGCAATTCTTGGTGACTAAGGAATTGCTGATTTAGCTGCTGCAGCAAGTAATCCATAAATAGAATAAATGCAGAAAGTTGGTAATACATTTCAGGATCCTCTGATGCTGTTGTATAATTATTCCAATGTATTTGTTCTGGAGGTGATCTGGGTGGTTCTATTGCAACTGAGTCACTGTGTAGCTGAACCCCAGGCAATTGAACCGCCATGCAGCTGAACCCCAGGCAATTGAACCACTGTAACTGAACCGCCATGCAGCTGAACCCCTGTGCAACTGAGCCCCATTTAACTGAGCCCTTGTGCAACTCAACCCCATTT
>NW_027068751.1:0-2097 GCF_032884065.1 Artemia franciscana
CTTTTCCTATGTCAAAAGTTTTAGTTTTCGAGGGTAATAGCTACGTATGTTGAAAAAAATGAAGATATTAGACTATTTTATGATTGCACATGGTAAAGAATGTGATTAAAGGCTCTTTTCCTATGTCAAAATTTTTAGTTTTTGAGGGTAATAGCTTTGTCTGTGGAAAAAAAGGAAGATATTAGACAATTTTATGATTGCACATGGTAAAGAATGTGATTAAAGGCTCTTTTCCTATGTCAAAAGTTTTAGTTTTCGAGGGTAATAGCTAAGTATGTTGAAAAAATGAAGATATTAGACTATTTTATGATTGCACATGGTAAAGAATGTGATTAAAGGCTGTTTTCCTATGTCAAAAGTTTTAGTTTTCGAGGGTAATAGCCACGTATGTTGAAAAAACGAAGATATTAGACTATTTTATGATTGCAAATGGTAAAGAATGTGATTAAAGGCTCTTTTCCTATTTCAAAAGTTTTAGTTTTCGAGGGTAATAGCTACGTATGTTGAAAAATGAAGATATTAGACTATTTTATGATTGCACTTGGTAAAGAATGTGATTAAAGGCTCTTTTCCTATGTCAAAATTTTTAGTTTTTGAGGGTAATAGCTTTGTCTGTGGAAAAAAAGAAAGATATTAGACAATTTTATGATTGCAAATGGTAAAGAATGTGATTAAAGGCTCTTTTCCTATGTCAAAAGTTTTAGTTTTCGAGGGTAATAGCTAAGTATGTTGAAAAAATGAAGATATTAGACTATTTTATGATTGCACATGGTAAAGAATGTGATTAAAGGCTGTTTTCCTATGTCAAAAGTTTTAGTTTTCGAGGGTAATAGCTACGTATGTTGAAAAAACGAAGATATTAGACTATTTTATGATTGCAAATGGTAAAGAATGTGATTGAAGGCTCTTTTCCTATTTCAAAAGTTTTAGTTTTCGAGGGTAATAGCTATGTCTGTGGAAAAAATGAAGATATTAGACTATTTTATGATTGCACATAGTAAGAATGTGATTAAAGGCTCTTTTCCTTTGTCAAAAGTTTTAGTTTTCGAGGGTAATAGCTATGTCTGTGGGAAAAAAGAAGATATTTGACTATTTTATGATTGCAAATGTAAAGAATGTGATTAAAGGCTCTTTTCCTATGTCAAAAGTTTTAGTTTTCGAGGGTAATAGCTACGTATGTTGAAAAAATGAAGATATTAGGCTATTTTATGATTGCACATGGTAAAGAATGTGATTAAAGACTCTTTTCCTATGTTAAAATTTTTAGTTTTCCTGTTTAATAGCTACGTATGTTGAAAAAATGAAGATATTAGACTATTTTATGATTGCAAATGGTAAAGAATGTGATTAAAGGCTCTTTTCCTATGTCAAAAGTTTTATTTTTCGAGGGTAATAGCTACGTATGTTGAAAAAATGAAGATATTAGACTATTTTATGATTGCACATGGTAAAGAATGTGATTAAAGGCTCTTTTCCTATGTCAAAAGTTTTAGTTTTCGAGGGTAATAGCTTTGTCTGTGGAAAAAATGAAGATATTAGACAATTTTATGATTGCACATAGTAAAGAATGTGATTAAAGGCTCTTTTCCTATGTCAAAAGTTTTAGTTTTCGAGGGTAATAGCTTTGTCTGTGGAAAAAATGAAGATATTAGACAATTTTATGATTGCACGTGGTAAAGAATGTGATTAAAGGCTCTTTTCCTATTTCAAAAGTTTTAGTTTTCGAGGGTAATAGCTACGTATGTTGAAAAAATGAAGATATTAGACTATTTTATGATTGCAAATGGTAAAGTTTTGGTTAGGTTAGGTTAGGTTAGGTTAGGTTAGGTTAGGTTAGGTTAGGTTAGGTTAGGTTAGGTTAGGTTAGGTTAGGTTAGGTTAGGTTAGGTTAGGTTAGGTTAGGTTAGGTTAGGTTAGGTTAGGTTAGGTTAGGTTAGGTTAGGTTAGGTTAGGTTAGGTTAGGTTAGGTTAGGTTAGGTTAGGTTAGGTTAGGTTAGGTTAGGTTAGGTTAGGTTAGGTTAGGTTAGGTTAGGTTAGGTTAGGTTAGGTTAGGTTAGGTTAGGTTAGGTTAGGTTAGGTTAGGTTAGGTTAGGTAGG
>NW_027068752.1:0-2097 GCF_032884065.1 Artemia franciscana
AAAATAAAGAAGAAAAAGAAAATCACGACCGGGACACTCAAAGAGAAATTACAGACCGGACACCGGGACACAAATGACGACCGGACACCGGACAGAGGGAATATAAATGACGACTGGGACGCTCAAAGAGAAATTACAGACTGGGATACCGGGACACAAATGACGACCGGGACACAGGGAATATAAACGACGACCAGGAAACAGGGACACAACTACAATGGGGACGCCGGGGGCACAGTGGGATATATAAATGACGACGGGGACACAGGGAATGGTCGATTAGCAATCACCATCAGCAAAGGTCAAGAGCAATTGTTAGAAAAATGCGGTATAGATCTGAATACGGATTGTTTTCCCATGGACAATTATTAGGTTGCATGTTCAAGAGTTGGTAAACCTGACAATCTATTTATATGGACAGACAATGGGACAGCAAAGAATAGCTAGTATATATATATATATATATATATATATCATGAAAAGAGAAATCACCAATGCTACAGCACAAACACAAAAAAAAAAAAAAAAAAAAAAAAAAAAAAAAAAAAAAAAAAAAAAAAAAAAAAAAAAAAAAAAAAGAGACAGAAGGAGAAAAGGAAGACTGTTTTCCTAAATTAGTGATTAATATAGACCAGCACTTGAATGAGGCCTTAACCCTACTCATCCATACAATCACATAGGTCAAACAGCATAGCCACACACAATCAACCATAAAGAATAATCCATGGACAGGCAGTCATGTCGTCAATAAGTATAAGTCGTCATTTACCAACAATAGAAAAAATAATATAGACAAATAATTCAGAGGCAACACCCAACATAAGGGCTCATCAGGAGAATACACTGGCCTATATAGGGTTTCGCCACTCTAAATTCTCTACCCAGCACAGTGTTGTGGCTACCACAGAATGTCCATGGCATCCCCGCGTCAGGTATCACCCCCAAAATACATGCCTATGAAAAAAAAACAGCAAATGTAAAACAACCAAGTAAAACCAAAACAAGCTTATCCTGTTAATATATCCCTCCCTTTAGCAACAATAGGTAAACTAAATATTATAAATTTTACCAAATCACAAATATTAACACATTGCAAAAAACCTGAATGAACTAAACAATTATATAATTCATCTTTACCATGTGGCTAATTTTTTAAAAATTCCGCTCAAATAGAAACACAATTCAAAATAAATGGCGCTGTGACAACATTTCTCGAACCTCCGAACTTAGTTAAAAATTTCTTTAAGTATTTCTAGATAATTCTTTTGATATTTATTTAAAAGTTCGTTATAATGAAAACTAAATTTTTTAAATTGCCAAGTTAATTTATTTGCAGAAAAACCTCTTGATATCAATTTTTGGCTTAAGATTTTACATCTATTTTTAAAATCAATATAATTACTACAAATCCTTGCATAACGAAGTAACTGTGAGAAAAACGCTGAATATGTGATATTTGAGTGTATATTACTTTCAGGGAATGGGAAACTAATCACTTCAAAATCAAAATCATCCGTTTTATTATACATTTTAAAACTTAATTTATTATTATCACAAATATTAATATTTAAATCTAAGAAATGATCTTCATGACCAGCGCCATGACTAGGCTCAAGAATAAGCTCTGATGGATATATATTTTTAGAAATATCAATGAAATCCTTACAATTTAAGACCAAAATATCATCTAAATATCTTTTATTATTTGACAAAGCATGTTTTAAATTAATTGGATTATTCTTATCCATCATATATTTATATTCTAGTTGACTTAAAAACAAGTCAGCTATAAATGGGCTGGCATTCCCCCCCATGGGAATTCCCATAATTTGCTTGTACAAATCACCCCCAAATCTTATATAAGTATTGTATAAAACAAATTCCAATAACTCAAAAATCATATCCAAGCTGTAACATCTCAAGTTAACTGTAGTATTAAAGCAGTTTGTCCATATGGCTTTTTTATTATAACTGTCTATTTTCAAGAACCTTTTACTAGATAAGAGGAAAGATTTCTTTATAACAGTTTTTAAATTATCAAACACTAAATTGAGTGATAAATTAGTATACATTGTCGCAAAATCGAAAGACTCAATT
>NW_027068753.1:0-2093 GCF_032884065.1 Artemia franciscana
TAGCTACGAATGTTGAAAAAATGAAGATATTAGACTATTTTATGATTGCAAATGGTAAAGAATGTGATTAAAGGCTCTTTTCCTAAAGGTTTTAGTTTTCGAGGGTAATAGCTACATATGTTGAAAAAATGAAGATATTAGACTATTTTATGATTGCAAATGGTAAAGAATGTGATTAAAGGCTCTTTTCCTATGTCAAAAGTTTTAGTTTTCGAGGGTAATAGCTACGTATGTTGAAAAAATGAAGATATTAGACAATTTTATGATTGTACATGGTAAAGAATGTGATTAAAGGCTCTTTTCCTATTTCAAAAGTTTTAGTTTTCAAGGGTAATAGCTAGATCTGTGGAAAAAAATGAAGATATTAGACAATTTTATGAGTGCACTTGGTAAAGAATGTGATTAAAGGCTCTTTTCCCATTTCAAAAGTTTTAGTTTTCGAGGGTAATAGCTACGTATGTTGAAAAAATGAAGATATTAGACAATTTTATGATTGCACATGGTAAAGAATGTGATTAAAGGCTCTTTTCCTATTTCAAAAGTTTTAGTTTTCGAGGGTAATAGCTACGTATGTTGAAAAAATGAAGATATTAGACTATTTTATGATTGCACATGGTAAAGAATGTGATTAAAGGCTCTTTTCCTATGTCAAAAGTTTTAGTTTTCGAGGGTAATAGCTACGTATGTTGAAAAAATGAAGATATTAGACTATTTTATGATTGCAAATGGTAAAGAATGTGATTAAAGGCTCTTTTCCTATTTCAAAAGCTTTAGTTTTCGAGGGTAATAGCTATGTATGTTGAAAAAATGAAGATATTAGACTATTTTATGATTGCAAATGGTAAATAATGGGATTAAAGGCTCTTTTCCTATTTCAAAAGTTTTAGTTTTCGAGGGTAATAGCTACGAATGTTGAAAAAATGAAGATATTAGACTATTTTATGATTGCAAATGGTAAAGAATGTGATTAAAGGCTCTTTTCCTAAAGGTTTTAGTTTTCGAGGGTAATAGCTACGTATGTTGAAAAAAGGAAGATATTAGACTATTTTATGATTGAAAATGGTAAAGAATGTGATTAAAGGCTCTTTTCCTATTTCAAAAGCTTTAGTTTTCGAGGGTAATAGCTATGTATGTTGAAAAAATGAAGATATTAGACTATTTTATGATTGCAAATGGTAAATAATGTGATTAAAGGCTCTTTTCCTATTTCAAAAGTTTTAGTTTTCGAGGGTAATAGCTTTGTCTGTGGAAAAAATGAAGATATTAGACAATTTTATGATTGCACATGGTAAAGAATGTGATTAAAGGCTCTTTTCCTATTTCAAAAGTTTTAGTTTTCGAGGGTAATAGCTACGAATGTTGAAAAAATGAAGATATTAGACTATTTTATGATTGCAAATGGTAAAGAATGTGATTAAAGGCTCTTTTCCTAAAGGTTTTAGTTTTCGAGGGTAATAGCTACGTATGTTGAAAAAATGAAGATATTAGACTATTTTATGATTGCAAATGGTAAAGAATGTGATTAAAGGCTCTTTTCCTATGTCAAAAGTTTTAGTTTTCGAGGGTAATAGCTACGTATGTTGAAAAAATGAAGATATTAGACAATTTTATGATTGTACATGGTAAAGAATGTGATTAAAGGCTCTTTTCCTATTTCAAAAGTTTTAGTTTTCGAGGGTAATAGCTAGACCTGTGGAAAAAATGAAGATATTAGACAATTTTATGATTGCACTTGGTAAAGAATGTGATTAAAGGCTCTTTTCCTATTTCAAAAGTTTTAGTTTTCGAGGGTAATAGCTACGTATGTTGAAAAAATGAAGATATTAGACAATTTTATGATTGCACATGGTAAAGAATGTGATTAAAGGCTCTTTTCCTATTTCAAAAGTTTTAGTTTTCGAGGGTAATAGCTACGTATGTTGAAAAAATGAAGATATTAGACTATTTTATGATTGCACATGGTAAAGAATCAGATTAAAGGCTCTTTTCCTATGTCAAAAGTTTTAGTTTTCGAGGGTAATAGCTACGTATGTTGAAAAAATGAAGATATTAGACAATTTTATGATTGCACATGGTAAAGAATGTGATTAAAG
>NW_027068754.1:0-2082 GCF_032884065.1 Artemia franciscana
AATTTTTTTAACTTAAAGTAAGGAGCAGCATTGAAACTTAAGACTATTAGAAATTATTTAGTATATGATTGCCTCCTCAATGCCTTGGTCTTTACGCTAAAGTATTTTTAGTAATTTCAGAAGAGCTATTTATTCTAAATAAACAGCCTTTGTGATTAACGGGCCATTCTTAAAGAAATGGTACAAAATTCAAACAATAGTATAAAGAATGAGGTTTTAACAAGGGGATGAACCCCCTCATATATGTAATAAAATATATGAATATATAAGTTTATTACGTAAGTTATTTTGTAACTTACGTGCATTTATTAGTAATAAAAACGCTCGTAAATAAAATCAAACGTTCTAGTGGCCTTTTTAAGCAGCCAAAAAAGTTGAAGGGCACCTAGGCCCCCTCCCCGCCCCATTTTTGTAAGAATCAGAAGCATTGACTCATGAAAATGTAGGAATATGAAGTTTTTCTTGCATTTTTTTCATTGAAAGTTTAATTTTGTAAATCTAAGGGATAGTTTTTTTATATATTCTTCTGTTCTTTTTCAGGCTAAAATAACAAAAATAAATTGTATTTTTCTACAATCTAAAAAGTTCTGTTTACATACCAGAACAGTTTTTTCCAGATATAAAAGTAATTGTTATTATACTTACTTTAAACCCCTCCTCTATTTGTCAAATGAAATCTAGTAAATTTAAACATTCATAAATGTCTGTAACATATCAAAATAAATTTTTGTGAATTTTTGTAGGGCTTTCCAATGCGGGTATAAATTTTACTTTTAAGTCTGGCCAAAAAAAAACAACAAAATGATTGTGTAGCACGCTAGTAAAGTTTATGGACGTAGAATGAGCAATGACGACGAAAAGACCTTGATAGAATTAAAAAAGGTCGAAAAAACAGGACAAAGAAACCACGCCCTCTGGTCGGAGATAGAATTCTTAGCAATTAAATAAAAAAATATTTTTTCAACTGAAAGTAAGGAACCAAATTAAAACCTAAAACAAACAGAAATTATACCATATATGAGGGGGTTTGCCTCTTGTTCAATGCCTCGTTCTTCGCGCTAAAGTGTTTTGATAACTTTTAAAAAGTTTTATACTCCATCAAAACGGCCATTGTGTTTCAGATGTAATTCTTTAATAATTGGGACACAGAGTTAAATTTTAGCGTAAAGAGCAAAGTGTTGAAAGGGGGTTAACCACCCTCATATACAAAATAACTTTTTTTCGTTTTAAGTTTCAATGTTGTTCCTCACTTTTAGTTGAAAAGTGTTATTTTAAATTCAATCTTTTCTCTTCAAATACTGCCGAAAAATCTGGCTTTCCTACTTCTAAAATGTCTTTCTACGCAAAAAATCTATCAAAGTAAAGTTTGTTCGACTTAAATTAATCCCCTCTCTCCACTGGAAAATTCTCCCTGGACAATTCGATCCTCGCTGAAAATTTCCCATGAAAATTTCTTACGGACAATTCCACCTAACAATTTCTCTTTAGTATACTTTCATTGGAAAAAGACATTAATTTCTAGTGGTTTTTAAGTAATTTCAGATATCCCCCTCTGTAAAATTTGTTTTCTGGAAATCTCCTCACCTCCAATGGAAAGTATCTCCCACAGAAATTTTTTCCATCGAAAATTTCCTGAAAATTCCCCCCTCCCATAGGAAAACCTACAATCCCAACACCACTGAAAATTTTTCCTGCAACATCTGCACATCTTAAATTTAGTCGGCAAAGACAAAGTTTTTTTTTCGCGTTTGTGCTTCTGGATTCGCTTCTTAAAGGATTTTGACAAAAATCTTGCTATAGCATCAAGACCTAGGTTTGACGAAATCACTCCCCACCTCATTGTCATAATAATTTTGCTCGTTTTAAGTTTAATCTTATTCCTTACTTTCAAGAAAATTTTGTGTGGATCGAACTTTTCTCAGAGGAGTTTACGGTGAGAGTAGGAAATTTTTTCATGGAGTGCCACATTTCCTGCATTGTTTGAAAAATAATCAAAAATTAAATAAAAAATAAATTATTTTCAGCTGAAGGTTAGGAGCAACATTAAATTTCGAAACCAACAGAAGTTCTTCTAATGTGAAT
>NW_027068755.1:0-2080 GCF_032884065.1 Artemia franciscana
GCTCTTTTATAAAGAAAAGTCAAAATCGTGCACATACAATCTTGAGCCTTCTATCTCAGATTCGGTATATCACCATGCTATAAATATTTAACAACTTGTTAGGAAGCAGTCTATAACAAATAGATTAGATAAGAAAAACTTTTGATGCCCAAAACACCTAACTCGAATAAGTAAAACTCGACTATTTTATTTTCAGGTTGAATTCCAAAAGAATCATTAAACAGTGAGAGTGGAAATGTTGAATCACAACTGATTAGTCGATCGCTTAACCAAATAGGCCATCCCGGCATGCATGGACAGTTTATACATTCCTTTTGTGTTTCATTTGACAGGCTTCTGGTCATGTTTCAAATGACGCGTATTTGGATTTCTTCCCAGAACTCCGAATAATGGATTTTCTTGGGAATAAAGCCAGAGCTAAGAACAATGATCTATTTGCACCAAAGTGTTTTGATTCTAAAGCAGCTGATCTTGAAATGAAATTAAAAAAATAGATAAAGTTATGGTTTTAGTTTATTGAAAGAAAAAAAAAAGATAAAATAAACTATTTAGATATTGAAATTAACTATCCATTGAAAATTTAATTAATACATTTTATAGATAGTATAGGAAAAAAGGAATATAATTAAAATCTTTTTTCACAGGACCTGTTTTGTTCTTAAGGCCCCGGATGGGAAACTGTAAAAATGTTGAAATTTTTCATCTAAATTGGTGTGAATTCTATTGAAAATGGAATAAATTGATGGGGTGACATAAGTGGGGTCTAGAAACCGTGTTTACATTGTGAAAAAGAATAAAAATTAGACCAAATGTGATTTCCAAGAACCTATTTTCGTTTTGAATGTTGGGATGGAAAATTGTAAAGATGCTGGAAATTTTGTTTGAAATAATGCAAATTCGTTTGAAAAGGAGGTAAATTTGGTTGATTTGATGAGTGGTCCAGAACATACATTTACTATACTGCTCACAAACGGTGAGAAGACATGTAACACCAAAGATGTGAGCGAGTCAATAAAAATTAACCTGGACAGTGAGAATCAAAACATGCCAAAATTGAAAATTATAGCAATGATGATTGGAATTAGGATTTAGTCATGGATAAGGTCATATAAAAACAAGAAAGGGAATAATAAATGAATTGAGAAAAATCAAAAAGATGAAAAACGAGGATTTTGTTAGCCAGTAGAAAAATATGAAGATGTAAATCAAGCAAATATTTCGACAAGAACCACCGCCAAGGACTTCCTCGTTTTTCACCTATTTGATTTTTCTCTTTTCATTTATTTTTTCCTTTCTTGTTTTCATACGTCATGCATAGCCAGTATGATAAGGTTATCAATGCTTACCATACCTTTGTAAAATAAATAAAGGTTCAGCAATATAGATATTTCATAATGGAGAAAGACATGCCAAGATAAAATCAACCGAACAAATTAGAAATAGTAGGGATGATGATTAGGTTTTTGATTTTGACATGGACAAGGTCGACAGTGCCTACCACACCTTTGAAATCAGAAACTTTGACTAGATAAATCGGTTGAAAAATGTCCGAGTACCTGGACAATTAAAAGAAACCAAAGGATCGGCGATAGGTCTTTCACAATGAAAAAAGCCAATCGGAGGCAAAAGAAGAAGTTTTGTCCCTCCACTTAAACAATTAAAAGAAACAAAGATGTTCATCAATGCCTACCATAATTTTGGAAATCAAAAACCTGGACTGAGTAAATTTTTGGAAGAAAAAAAAGTTTTTGTCCCACAACCTGAACAATTAAAAGAAACAAAGGTTCGGCGATATGCCTTTCATAATGACAAAAGACAACCCGAGGCAAAAGTTAAAGGTCAAACAAAAAAAACTATTTTAAAAAGGCGCTACTTCTAATTTAAGGTCCATTTAGGCGTCATGAAGTTAAGAAGAGTTTCAAATTGTCTGCGTTTAGAGTACAGACGACAGTGAGAATCCATATATAGAAGCCTGCCTTGAGTTGAGTGCTGGGGTCTTTGAAGCATTTAATTTAACTTATCTGGTCTTTGAAGTATTTAAAAAACCTCGCATAAGAACTTTATATGACCCCTGACATAT
>NW_027068756.1:0-2079 GCF_032884065.1 Artemia franciscana
TAATCACATTCTTTACCATGTGCAATCATAAAATTGTCTAATATCTTCATTTTTTCCACAGACAAAGCTCTTACCCTCGAAAACTGAAACTTTTGAAATAGGAAAAGAGCCTTTAATCAAATTCTTTACCATGTGCAATCATAAAATAGTCTAATATCTTCATTTTTTTAACATACGTAGCTATTACCTTCAAAACCTAAAACTTTTGAAATAGGAAAAGAGCCTTTAATCATATTCTTCACCATTTGCAATCATAAAATAGTCTAATATCTTCATTTTTTCAACATACGTAGCTATTACCCTCGAAAACTAAAACTTTTGAAATAGGAAAAGAGCCTTTAACCACATTCTTTACCATGTGCAATCATAAAATTGTCTAATATCTTAATTTTTTCCACAAACAAAGCTCTTACCCTCGAAAACTAAAACTTTTGAAATAGGAAAAGAGCCTTTAATCACATTCTTTACCATTTGCAATCATAAAATAGTCTAATATCTTCATTTTTTCAACATACGTAGCTATTACCCTCAAAAACTATAACTTTTGACATAGGAAAAGAGCCTTTAATCACAAACTTTACCATGTGCAATCATAAAATAGTCTAATATCTTCATCTTTTCTACATACGTAGCTATTTCCCTCGAAAACTAAAACTTTTGAAATAGGAAAAGAGCCTTTAATCACATTCTTTACCATGTGCAATCATAAAATTGTCTAATATCTTCATTTTTTCAACATACGTAGCTATTACCCTCGAAAACTAAGACTTTTGACATAGGAAAAGAGCCATTAATCACATTTTTGCCATTTGCAATCATAAAATAGTCTAATATCTTCATTTTTTCAACATACGTAGCTATTACCCTCGAAAACTAAAACTTTTGAAATAGGAAAAGAGCCTTTAATCACATTCTTTACCATGTGCAATCATAAAATTGTCTAATATCTTCATTTTTTCCACAGACAAAGCTCTTACCCTCGAAAACTAAAACTTTTGAAATAGGAAAAGAGCCTTTAATCACATTCTTTACCATTTGTAATCATAAAATGGTCTAATATCTTCTTTTTTTCAACATACGTAGCTATTACACTCGAAAACTAAAACTTTTGACATAGGAAAAGAGCCTTTAATCATATTCTTTACCATGTGCAATCATAAAATAGTATAATATCTTCATTTTTTCAACATACGTAGGTATTACCCTCAAAAACTAAAACTTTTGAAATAGGAAAAGAGCCTTTAATCACATTCTTTACCATTTGCAATCATAAAATAGTCTAATATCTTTTCTACATACGTAGCTATTACCCTCGAAAACTAAAACTTTTGAAATAGGAAAAGAGCCTTTAATCACATTCTTTACCATGTGCAATCATAAAATTGTCTAATATCTTCATTTTTTCAACATACGTAGCTATTACCGTCGAAAACTAAAACTTTTGACATAGGAAAAGAGCCTTTAATCACATTTTTGCCATTTGCAATCATAAAATTGTCTAATATCTTCATTTTTTCAAAATACGTAGCTATTACCCTCGAAAACTAAAACTTTTGACATAGGAAAAAAGCATTTAATCACATTCTTTACCATTTGCAATCATAAAATAGTCTAATATCTTCATTTTTTCAACATACGTAGCTATTACCCTCGAAAACTAAAACTTTTGAAATAGGAAAAGAGCCTTTAATCACATTCTTTACCATGTGCAATCATAAAATTGTCTAATATCTTCATTTTTTCCACAGGCAAAGCTATTACCCTCGAAACCTAAAACTTTTGAAATAGGAAAAGAGCCTTTAATCACATTCTTTACCATGTGCAATCATAAAATTGTCTAATATCTTCATTTTTTCAACATACGTAGCTATTACCGTCGAAAACTAAAACTTTTGACATAGGAAAAGAGCCTTTAATCACATTTTTGCCATTTGCAATCATAAAATTGTCTAATATCTTCATTTTTTCAACATACGTAGCTATTACCCTCGAAAACTAAAGCTTTTGACATAGGAAAAAAGCCTTTAATCACATTCTTTACCATTTGCAATCATAAAATAGTCTAATATCTTCATTTTT
>NW_027068757.1:0-2079 GCF_032884065.1 Artemia franciscana
TGTCACTTTGTTAATACCAAGTGTCATAACAAGATGATCAGTTGTATGTTCACATTTGGTCTGATTGAAATAAATTTGAATCATGTCTTAACCTCAAAAAAGGGTTTGAATGCAATAGAATCGGATAAAAATAACTGTTCTCCTAAAACTCACCAAGGGAGTGAAAACACTCTGTAAACAAATGAAGGAAAAAACGCAAACAGAATGACTAAATGCAGAGTAAAAACCATTTTGATTTTTTTCGTTTTGTCGTTTCGACGGGCCTGCTACCCTTACATACGTAGCTTGGCACCTCATCAAAATTTTTCTTCATAAACATAAAAAAGGGTAACAATTCAGCTCAAATAATCCGATGTTTAATATCTCAATTTTCAGACTTGTATTCTTGACCAAGATATGAAGAGGCTACAAAGGGGCTCGTGGAACGATGTAGACTTTTTTTGGTAAGAAATTCATTACCAGGACAGGTTGAATACTTTCGATTTTCAACGTTTTCCATTTTCGTCTTGATATAACCCGTCTGTGATAAAAATCTTTCTGACTCTGCATTTCAAAGTGATAGAGGAAGATCTTTACGTTGAGCTCTACCAGCATTGAGCAGTTTTCTTCAGTAAAGTTTTTTAGTTCTATTATTTCTCTCCGCTGAAAATGAAGTTCCTCAGAAAATGAAGTTCACGGAAATGTCAATTTAAAATTTTTTCTGGGGTCACTAAAAGTATAAAGCAGTTTGTGCTACTGGGATTAATGTCTTTGTGACTCGAATATCAGTTCACTTTAATACGTTGTTCCTTTTAGTCAAGTGGCTGTCTTTGCATTTACAAAATGAAGGAACTTCAAAATGAAATCACCGTGCAGGAATCGTCTTGGTGTGTGTGTTGTTGTGGTAATATAAAAATCCGAGCAATTTTTGGAAAGTCGTCTCGTCCTCAGCAGTTATCTTATCTCTTTATATCAATCTCATAAGTTATTATAAATACTCATCTCCAAGAAAATGTTTTCTAATCACTGGAAACTGCAATCGTTTGACGATTTTTATCGTGAAGTCGGATAGTGAAAAGTTGGACCACCCCCCCCTCCAAAAATCTTATATACCTAATAATTTATGTTTATTATTAGGTATTAGTATTGCTCCTGAATTTCAGTAGAAAAGACTTGTTTTATTACTTAATTTCTTATCATTTACCCGAAAATACTAGGAAATCCATCTCTCCCGCCATGGAAGATTCCGCTCTGACTATAAAAGTCCCCCCATTGAAATTTTCTCCCACAAAAAGTTTCCACATAGTTTTTCTGGTGATATTTCCTACATGGAAAATCAACCCTCCACGTTAACAATCCTCCCAAAATCTCCAGCTCCATTGAAAGTTTCCATATGTTAAATAAATTCACTGCCGAAAAAGTAAGACGATATATATATATATATATATATATATATATATATATATATATATATATATATGAATTCTGACAAGTTTCTCCGTATAAAATTTCACCTAGAAATTTCGCCACGGGAGACTTCCGTGTCAATGGAAAAATCCCCCATCGGCTGGGTACATTGATTAACCCTGATGTACCGTGTCAGGGTATATTGGCTGGGTGGTAAACTACGAAATTGGGGACTTTGGCATTATTATCATCACATTTGCTGAAATGGTCAAAAATGTTTTCAGATTATTCAGTTTTGCATAAGTTCCAAACCACTTAAAGACCCAGTCATTTGCTAAGATATTACTCCAAAGATTATGCTTCACTTTGAAAATTTCAGTGCTATCAAAAAAGACCCAACGATAACGAATAATGTCATCTTTATTAATTCCCATGTTAAAACCTGTTTTAAAAAAATTCAGCATCGGGGAAATTATCAGATTATCTTGATTGTCCGTTTCTCGCTTAGCTGAGCTCATAGGTTATTATTGGCTGCATGGAATCATATAAATTTTTTTCTTTATACAAGTGTTTGGAGAACTTGAATAAGCTAATCTTCAAGGGTAGAAAAACTTCCATCTCCTGGATTTAAGTTTGGTGGCACGTCTTTTAAAACTGTTGTATGTTTTTTTTAATGGGGAGAAAATAAACATT
>NW_027068758.1:0-2076 GCF_032884065.1 Artemia franciscana
GCTAGATGTAAAACTTGGGGAAGATATAGACCGTTGAAATTGTCTTACTATCCCTTGCTAGGTCAGCCTTCAGGTCCTATTCCATGTATCTATCCTTCAATTGTAGGTCTTGGGGGTTGAATCGATGCTACTCGTTGAGTATGACCAATCCGGTGGAATTTTTTAACTTCTGATTCGGTCTATGATAGTGCATGAGCATTATAAAATTTACGAAGGTCTTAATTGAATAATCAGTAAATGTAGGTAATGCCTATTTTGCAACAGAGACATTTTGTTTCAAATGCGGGATTTCGAAATTCCTCATTTAACAAGAACAAAGATCTTGACCAAAAAGCGCATGTAATCTGTTGAATAATGTTTCAAAGGATTAAATTTCGTAATCTGTCAAAGAAGACTATCAATGTAAAAAAAATCTGACATGAATTTAAAGTCCATCAATGAAGAATTTTACCAATTTTGAGGTCTGGCTTTCTGAAAGGCAATTTGCACGCAATAACGCCGTCTCTGACTTCTTCTTTTTTGCACTCGTGATTTCGCCAGAATTTCTAACCCAGAATTTCAAAGTCCAATCGAAAAGGAAATAACGAGAATCCACCGATGGTATATTTTCGCTTCACTTACTGCGCTATCTCATACTAGACATCTGGCCACATTGTTTTCGAAGAAGTCGATGACTTTCTGGAAAACCAGGAGGGAAAAATGAATTTAGTGAAAATTCAAAACGTAATCAGAACAACCCAAGTTAGAAGATTTTCCTGTAGTCTTTTCAAGTCTGCTGATATTACATCACACACAGGGCAGGTAAACAATACTTTGCTTGGTCCCTGTTTTAGCAAGGTCTTTGATGTCCTAACAAAAATAATTTGCTAAGAACTGTGTTTGTGGAAGCTAAAATTGTTTAATAGTAAATATGTATTGGTTTCTTACTTCTGAAGGAAGTATTTGGTACCAGCATATAGTTTGGGCTGTTGAGAAGGAAACAGTAATAAATTCTGACAACAACTTAAAAAAATCCTAAAAAGTATAGACCTAGGCCCTAGGCTAATTATATCATTTCTAAAAGGGTAAATTTGAGTACGATTTGGTGTAAACCTAGGATTCCAGCTATACATAAGGAAACATGTTAAGAAAACAATTTGTACTTCATAATGTGCAGAATAATCCTAGTTAACACAGTTTAAAAGAGGAGGACCTTTGATAAAATTGTAGGTTAGCTACTTTTTACTATATTAGAAAGGGGTTAGATTAGGAAAATGAAGCTTTTAGCAATGAATTCTGAGCCAAAAATATACTCTGGGAAGGTATTGCCAAGCTTCCATGTTAACCCTCTTCTGACTTCTAAGTCTTAGAAATTTGCCTACTTGACAGGCAGGGTAAAAAAAAACAGTATCCAATGGATCAAATTTATGTTAAATTTAAACTCTCACATCTTGTTACCAAAGAGAAATTGACAAGATTTATATAGCCTATAAGAGAAAAGCTAAAAATCTAAGCTACATATCAATATGGTTATTATTAAAATTATTTAAGATCAAACTTGAAATTATTAGTTTATTGGCTTACCTACAAGGACCTCTTGTTGAAAATACTGATTATCCTGGGCTATTTGATGTATATATCCTTTTAGTGTTTCAGCTTTATTCACATGTTGAAAGAAAGCCACTTTTCTTCTGATTCTAAAAATGTGGCTTTTATTGCTTAATATTTATACTATAAATATTAAATATAGTTTTTTCTTTTCCATGTTCATCAAAACAGAGACAACATTTTTAATTTAGGTAAAATTCTAGTTAATTGACTTCTTGCTATCTTGGAAAGGGTTTAGGTTAGGAAAATGAAACTTTCAGGAATGGGTCTACAGGCTGAAGTATGTTCTGGGAATAGGTATATATCCTATTCTATGTAATAGAGGGAATAGGTATTTCCCCTGAAATACCTATTGAAATTTTGACAAAACAACATTTTACCTTAATTTTCAGTTACTAGTTGCTTTCTATCTGCCTTTAGTTCTGAAAATGCAATTCCTGTTATTTGAGTAGAATTTTGAGCCATATCAATGTTGTTTTTTTTTCAAAA
>NW_027068759.1:0-2066 GCF_032884065.1 Artemia franciscana
AATAGTCTAATATCTTCATTTTTTCAACATACGTAGCTATTACCCTCGAAAACTAAAACTTTTGACATAGGAAAAGAGCCTTTAATCACATTCTTTACCATTTGCAATCATAAAATAGTCTAATATCTTCATTTTTTCAACTTACGTAGCTATTACCCTCGAAAACGAAAACTTTTGAAATAGGAAAAGAGCCTTTAATCACATTCGTTACCATTTGCAATTATAAAATAGTCTAATATCTTCATTTTTCCAACATACATAGCTATTACCCTCGAAAACTAAAACTTTTGACATAGGAAAAGAGCCTTTAATCACATTCTTTACCATGTGCAATCATAAAATAGTCTAATATCTTCATTTTTTCAACAAACGTAGCTATTACCCTCGAAAACTAAAACTTTTGAAATAGGAAAAGAGCCTTTAAGCACTTTCTTTACCATGTGCAATCATAAAATAGTCTAATATCTTTATTTTTCCTACATACGTAGCTATTACCCTCGAAAACTTAAACTTTTGACATAGGAAAAGAGCCTTTAATCACATTCTTTACCATGTGCAATCATAAAATAGTCTAATATCTTCATTTTTCCAACATACGTAGCTATTACCCTCGAAAACTAAAACTTTTGACATAAAAAAGAGCCTTTAATCACATTCGTTACCATTTGCAATTATAAAATAGTCTAATATCTTCATTTTTTCAACATACGTAGCTATTACCCTCGAAAACTAAAACTTTTGACATAGGAAAAGAGCCTTTAATCACATTCGTTACCATTTGCAATTATAAAATAGTCTAATATCTTCATTTTTTCTACATACGTAGCTATTACCCTCGAAAACTAAAACTTTTGACATAGGAAAAGAGCCTTTAATCACATTCTTTACCATGTGCAATCATAAAATAGTCTAATATCTTCATTTTTCCAACATACGTAGCTATTACCCTCGAAAACGAAAACTTTTGAAATAGGAAAAGAGCCTTTAATCACATTCTTTACCATTTGCAATCATAAAATAGTCTAATATCTTCATTTTTTCAACATGCTATTACCCTCGAAAACTAAAACTTTTGACATAGGAAAAGAGCCTTTAATCACATTCTTTACCATTTGCGATCATAAAATAGTCTAATATTTTCATTTTTTCAACATACGTAGCTATTACCCTCGAAAACTAAAACTTTTGAAATAGGAAAAGAGCCTTTAAGCACTTTCTTTACCATGTGCAATCATAAAATAGTCTAATATCTTCATTTTTCCAACATACGTAGCTATTACCCTCGACAACTAAAACTTTTGACATAGGAAAAGAGCCTTTAATCACATTCTTTACCATATGCAATCATAAAATAGTCTAATATCTTCATTTTTTCAACATACGTAGCTATTACCCTCGAAAAATAAAACTTAAAACTTTTGCCATAGAAAAAGAGCCTTTAATCACATTCTTTACCATGTGCAATCATAAAATAGTCTAATATCTTCATTTCTCCAACATACTTAGCTATTACCCTCGAAAACTAAAACTTTTGACATAGGAAAAGAGCCTTTAATCACATTCTTTACCATGTGCAATCATAAAATAGTCTAATATCTTCATTTTTCCAACATACGTGGCTATTACCCTCGAAAACTAAAAATTTTGAAATAGGAAAAGAGCCTTTAAGCACTTTCTTTACTATGTGCAATCATAAAATAGTCTAATATCTACGTTTTTCCAACATACGTAGCTATTACCCTCGAAAACTAAAACTTTTGACATAGAAAAAGAGCCTTTAATCACATTCTTTACCATGTGCAATCATAAAATAGTCTAATATCTTCATTTTTCCAACATACGTAGCTATTACCCTCGAAAACTAAAACTTTTGACATAGGAAAAGAGCCTTTAATCACATTCTTTACCATGTGCAATCATAAAATAGTCTAATATCTTCATTTTTTCAACATACGTAGCTATTACCCTCAAGAACTAAAACTTTTGACATAGGAAAAGAGCCTTTAATCACATTCTTTACCATTTGCAATCATAAAATAGTTTAATATCTTCATTTTTTCAACATA
>NW_027068760.1:0-2065 GCF_032884065.1 Artemia franciscana
ACGTAGCTATTACCCTCAAAAACTAAAACTTTTGAAATAGGAAAGAGCCTTTAATCACATTCTTTACTATTTGCAATCATAAAATAGTCTAATATCTTCATTTTTTCAACATACGTAGCTATTACCCTCGAAAACTAAAACTTTTGACATAGGAAAAGAGCCTTTAATCACATTCTTTACCATGTGCAATCATAAAATAGTCTAATATCTTCATTTTTTCAACATACGTAGCTATTACCCTCGAAAACTAAAACTTTTGAAAAAGGAAAAGAGCCTTTAATCACATTCTTTACCATGTGCAATCATAAAATTGTCTAATATCTTCATTTTTTCAACATACGTAGCTATTACCCTCGAAAACTAAAACTTTTGACATAGAAAAAGAGCCTTTAATCACATTCTTTACCATTTACAATCATAAAATAGTCTAATATCTTCATTTTTTCAACATACGTAGCTATTACCCTCAAAAACTAAAACTTTTGAAATAGGAAAAGAGACTTTAATCACATTCTTTACCATGTGCAATCATAAAATAGTCTAATATCTTCATTTTTTCAACATACGTAGCTATTACCCTCGAAAACTAAAACTTTTGACATAGGAAAAGAGCCTTTAATCACATTCTTTACCATGTGCAATCATAAAATTGTCTAATATCTTCATTTTTTCAACATACGTAGCTATTACCCTCGAAAACTAAAACTTTTGAAATAGGAAAAGAGCCTTTAATCACATTCTTTACCATGTGCAATCATAAAATAGTCTAATATCTTCATTTTTTCAACATACGTAGCTATTACCCTCGAAAACTAAAACTTTTGACATAGGAAAAGAGCCTTTAATCCCATTCTTTACCATTTGCAATCATAAAATAGTCTAATATCTTCAGTTTTTCAACATACGTAGCTATTACCCTCGAAAACTAAAACTTTTGAAATAGGAAAAGAGACTTTAATCACATTCTTTACCACGTGCAATCATAAAATAGTCTAATATCTTCATTTTTTCAACATACGTAGCTATTACCCTCGAAAACTAAAACTTTTGACATAGGAAAAGAGCCTTTAATCACATTCTTTACCATGTGCAATCATAAAATAGTCTAATATCTTCAGTTTTTCAACATACGTAGCTATTACCCTCGAAAACTAAAACTTTTGACATAGGAAAAGAGCCTTTAATCACATTCTTTACCATTTGCAATCATAAAACAGTCTAATAACTTCATTTTTTCAACACACTTAGCTATTACCCTCGAAAACTAAAACTTTTGACATAGGAAAAGAGCCTTTAATCACATTCTTTACCATTTGCAATCATAAAATAGTCTAATATCTTCATTTTTTCAACATACGTAGCTATTACCCTCGAAAACTAAAACTTTTGAAATAGGAAAAGAGCCTTTAATCACATTCTTTACCATTTGCAATCATAAAATAGTCTAATATCTTCATTTTTTCAACATACGTAGCTATTACCCTCGAAAACTAAAACTTTTTAAATAGGAAAAGAGCCTTTAATCACATTCTTTACCATGTGCAATCATAAAATAGTCTAGTATCTTCATTTTTTCAACATACGTAGCTATTACCCTCGAAAACTAAAACTTTTGAAATAGGAAAAGAGCCCTTAAGCACATTCTTTACCATGTTCAATCATAAAATTGTCTAATATCTTCATTTTTTCAACATACGTAGCTATTACCCTCGAAAACTAAAACTTTTGACATGCGAAAAGAGCCTTTAATCACATTCTTTACCATTTACAATCATAAAATAGTCTAATATCTTCATTTTTTCAACATACGTAGCTATTACCCTCGAAAACTAAAACTTTTGAAATAGGAAAAGAGCCTTTAATCACATTCTTTACCATTTGCAATCATAAAATAGTCTAATATCTTTATTTTTTCAACATATGTAGCTATTACCCTCGAAAACTAAAACTTTTGAAATAGGAAAAGAGCCTTTAATCACATTCTTTACCATGTGCAATCATAAAATAGTCTAATATCTTCATTTTTTCAACATACGTAGCTATTACCCTCGAAAACTAAAACTTT
>NW_027068761.1:0-2069 GCF_032884065.1 Artemia franciscana
GATTCGAAGATCGGTTTTTTGGCTATAGAAAACAGAATTTGTGTTGCTTTATCTCGTGCTAAACATGGTCTTTACATCATTGGTAATATGGACAGCTTGGACACAAAAAGTAAAATATGGCAAAGCATCCGTACATCTTTAAATGACAAAAATCAGATTGGTAATGGTTTCGAACTTATTTGTCAGGTTAGTAAAATATAGAACTTGGTTTCCACCTTGGTTTTCTCTGATATTATTTTTTTGTAATTTCTAATTCAAATAGGTTATTCTCGAAAGGTTGAAAGTTGCATGCTATTTTTGTGTAAATTTCAACTTTTTTTCGTTCTCTTATATTTTTCTCTCTTATGTATATAGATGTATGAGTGGTTGAGTGGGTGTGTCTTCAGACACATGTGGATTGCGGTGACGTGTCCATTTTCATCAGATTTTCAACATTTACCATTCGTTTGGAGGGGGGGGGGGGGTCCTTATGAAATTGGTAGAAACCCAGTAAGTTAAAAATGAATAGTACAAAAGGCGCATAATTTATTTTGAAAACAAGGCGACTGATAATTGTCTGAGTTTTCGATACCATTGTAAAGACAGATCTTGTGGTTGGTCTTTAACCAATAATCAACAATTCGTTATTTGAAGTCGAACTGATTTTGAAATTGTTTCGGATAGGCTAATCTGAAGAACATAATTTAACTATTTCTAATAGCATATCTGAAACTCGTCATGTGTCTCGATTTGGGGGAGGGGGATATGACTTGAAAATGTATTTAAGGTTAAAGTTCATGTTCCGCGTGAAATATTTAATTTAATGCTAAGCCTACAGGTATAATTTTTAAAAGTTTTTCCTTACAGGTTTTTCACTACAGGTTTAAAAGTGAATCATTAAATTCACTTTTAGTTTCGGACTTATCCATTTATCAAGCCATGGTTTTGATATTACTTTTACCTTTTCTTATACAATGATCTAAACTTGAACAAAAATAGTAGGATATTGCTGTTTTCGCATATTTTTTTTTTATGTCTCTTCAGCGTGCTTTTCATTGTTAAAAAAAAAAAAAATTTGTTCAGCGAAAAATTCGCTGAACGAATTTCTAAAAGGTAATTTAGTACATGGAAAAACGGAATCTCAGCTATCGATTGAGCGTAAAATTGTTGTCTAATGCTAAAATATGAAAATCGTAAGGATGATAAAAAATGACATCAGAAACCTGCACAAGCAAAATAAACGTTAATGTTTGGGTCGTTAGTGGGGCTTTTGAAATAGTTTACACTTTAGGTAGACGTTGATAAACGAGCAGAAATTAAATAAAAAAACAAGTTTTTAAATGAAAATAGTGAAAGACAATAACACTTGAAACGAACACATATCATTCTCTATATCAGGAGACGCCCACCACTGTTAGCCCCTAGAAAAGGGGACGTAACGTTGTTTTTCATACCGAAAGGCCATGTGTGATTTTTTAAAATTTGTAAAATGGTTGCCGAAAACCGCTTGCTAATCTGTTTTCAAAGAGAGAGAGAGGGATAGGGAATGTGTGTTCAATCACACTTCGGTATCTTTATCTACATTGTCCTACTGATTCTATATTTGAAAATACTTTAATAAACACTTTTTGGTAATTACTTTAGAAGTTGTAAAAATAAACTTCTTTCATCATATTTTGTCTTCTATTTAGGGGGCCTTTAAAAGGAATCATTCTCTATCCATAATACATGTATATTATTCTACTATTCAATAAGTATTACATTGATTGCTATAGATTAAACAAATGAAGAGTGACACATTGTCACAGGTCGTCCTTGTCAGCCAACCTTCTAGGGCCAAACAAATAAGCAGGTCGTACCCGAATGGGCTGGAAAACTTTCATAAGAAAAGATTCAAGGGAAACAAAAACTTATTGGGAGGGTGAAAAGAAGATTGCTTTGAATAAAATGGGTGTATAGCTCTCTTGGGCTCAGGTGGTTTGGTGATGCAGTGAGTTGTTCGAAGTAGAAGTAGTAGTAGTTTGGACGGCAGAAACATTATTTTAAAAGCGATTTATTTTTACTTTTAGGTTCATGGGACCATCACAACT
>NW_027068762.1:0-2062 GCF_032884065.1 Artemia franciscana
GCCATCGATTTGATGCCTACTGATATGCATAAAATTGTTATTTCCGCTGACAAAACGCCTCCTGGCCAACATGTGCGTAGATACAATGCTCCAACTATCGATGAAGTGGCAATCGTTATGGTCGGAGATCAGTTTTTACCTCGAGATATTATTCTTCATAAGCGAAACGCTCAGTTGTTAAGAATTGCTGAAACTCATCGATGCTACGATGCCCTACAATATCCTATCATTTTTTGGGATGGAGCCGACGGCTATCACTTTAATATTAAATTGATGAATCCAGCCACTAACAAAGAAATGAATAAGAAATGCAGTGCAATGCATTATTATTCCTATAGACTAATGATTCGGCAGGATGAAGAAAATTATATTTTAAAATGCCGTGAATTGTTTCACCAATTTGTCGTTGATATGTATGCTAAAATTGAATCAGAACGTTTGCTATATATCCGCCTGAATCAGACCAAGCTCCGCTCTGAACAATACATTCATTTGCGAGATGCAGTTATAAATGACGGTAATACCACAAACGTTGGAAGATTAACAATTTTACCTTCGTCATATGCTGGCAGTCCCCGTCATATGCATGAATATGCTCAAGATGCTATTGCGTATGTTCGTCTCTATGGTCGTCCAGATTTATTTATTACATTTACATGTAATCAATCTTGGGACGAGATACTGCAGCTTTTACTTCAAGGACAATCGGCGGATCATAGGCATGACATTACGGCCCGTGTCTTCCGGCAAAAGTTGAAATCACTGATAAACTACATAGTAAAACTTGAAGTGTTTGGGTCAGTGCGATGCTGGATGTACTCAGTGGAATGGCAAAAACGAGGTTTGCCACACGCACATATACTAATCTGGCTACATAAAAAAATTACTTCGAACGAAATTGATGATGTGATTTCCGCTGAAATACCTGATAAAAATGTCGATAAGGGGTTACATGATATTATTGTAAAAAATATGATACATGGACCTTGCGGTGCACTGAACGAAAATTCACCATACCTGGCAAAAGAAAGGTGCACAAAGCAATATCCTCGACTTTTAGTATCAAACACAATTACTGGCAATGATGGTTACCTACAATATAGAAGAAGATCTACTGAAGATGGCGGTAAAACAGCAATAATAAAGAAGCGTAACGGTACCACCATCGAAGTAGATTACCAGTGGGTTGTTTCATATTCCCCATTATTATCAAAAACATTTAATGCACACATAAACGTTGAATACTGTAACTCCGTAAAGGCAATCAAATACATATGTAAATACGTCAACAAAGGCAGTGACATGGCAGTTTTTGGCTTGCAGCCCGAAATCAAAGATTTCGACGAAATCGTACAATATCAGGCTGGAAGATACATAAGCAGTAATGAAGCTGTTTGGCGAATTCTTTCATTTCCGATACATGAACGTAGTCCAGCTGTTGTTCACTTAGCGGTACATTTACAGAATGGTCAACGTGTTTATTTCACGGAAACCAACGTGCAACAAAGAGTCCTGAATCCACCGGATACAACATTAACAGCTTTTTTTTCGCTTTGCAAAAATGATTCTTTTGCAAAAAACCGCTGTATACTGAAGTGCCTTCGTATTACACGTGGAATACTAAAAATAAAGTATTTGAACGTCGAAAACAGGGTAAGTCAGTCGACGGCCAACCTACCATCTTCAAAGATACCACGATAGGAAGACTCTACACCGTTCACCCCAATCAACATGAATGCTTCTTTCTACGCCTGCTTTTGGTGAATGTACCCGGTCCGACATCCTTTGAGTATTTGAGAACTGTAAACGGTACTATACATGACACTTACCGTAGTGCATGCCAAGCTCTGAATTTATTGGAGAATGACCAACACTGGGATAACTGCATCAATGACGCGTGCGAAACGTCAACCCCAAGTCAAATTCGTGCATTGTTTGGCATCATTTTAACAACTTGCTCTCCATCAGCTCCTACAGAGTTATGGGAAAAATATAAGTCAAAAATGTCCGAAGATATACTCCATCGAAAACAGTTAGAGACGTCAGATATGACTTTTGATTT
>NW_027068763.1:0-2056 GCF_032884065.1 Artemia franciscana
AAACTGCTGTATACTGAAGTGCCTTCGTATTACACGTGGGAATACTAAAAATAAAGTATTTGAACGTCGAAAACAGGGTAAGTCAGTCGACGGCCAACCTACCATCTTCAAAGATACCACGATAGGAAGACTCTACACCGGTCACCCCCAATCAACATGAATGCTTCTTTCTACGCCTGTTTTTGGTGAATGTACCCGGTCCGACATCCTTTGAGTATTTGAGAACTGTAAACGGTACTATACATGGCACTTACCGTAGTGCATGCCAAGCTCTGAATTATTGGAGAATGACCAACACTGGGATAACTGCATCAATGACGCGTGCGAAACGTCAACCCCAAGTGAAATTTGTGCATTGTTTGGCATCATTTTAACAACTTGCTCTCCATCAGCTCCTACAGAGTTATGGGGAAAATATAAGTCAAAAATGTCCGTAGATATACTCCATCGAAAACAGTTAGAGACGTCAGATATGACTTTTGATTTTACATCAGAAATTTATAACTCCACTTTAGTTATTATAGAAGATTTGTGCGTACGTATGGCAAACAAACCTCTTCAGGATTTGGGAATGCCTTCATCTAACCGTATCGCTGCTGTTTCGACATGTGTAGAATTGGATCGTGAACAAAGTTACAGTACGAGTGATCTATAGTCGCATGTACAAAATAACATTTCCAAGTTAACGTCGGAACAAAAAGACATTTATGATACGATACTCAATTTCAGGACGTATACAACTACCTGCTGATTTCTGTAATTTAGTGTTGTCCAAAAATGAATTGATTGAAAAAGTATTTCCGAATATTCTAAAAAATTATAAAAATAATAAATGGCTAAGTGAAAGAGCGATTCTCGCACCCAAAAATATAGACGTCCAAGAAATCAACAATATTGTTTTGACCAAGATTCGAGACCAGGCAGTCCTTTACAAGTCAATCGACACAGTTTCGGAACCAAATGAAGCGGTTAAGTATGCATGTTTGTTTGTTTGTAAAAAGAGCGTTTGCATATGACGTCATTATTAGTACATACGGCTTTGTATATGCACAGACAATGGGAAAGCCAAGAATGTTGTATATTCGCAATTTTTACGTAGTTTAACTCCTGCAGACGAAATGAATGCTTGCCTGAAAAATTCTAATTTATGGGCACACGTAAAAATATTAAAATTAACTACAAATATGCGTGTCCGATTGCAAAACGATGACTCTGGTCAAACATTTTCAGATCAATTGCTGGCAATTGGAAACGGAAGCTCCCAGTAGTGGGAAAGCCAAAAATGTTGTATATTCGCAATTTTTACGTAGTTTGAAACACATATATAAATCTATCTATATTCACAGGTGGGACACAGGGACACAACTACAATGGCGCGTAACTAATATGGCGCGTCACGACTTACGCGCGCGGGGGGGCTTAGGGGGGCTTGGGGGGGTTGCGAAGCGCCCCACCAACTAGGTGTTTGGGTGCCGCGAAGCGCCACCCCAAAAGCTAGTATTCTATAATAATCTTCTATACAATGCATCATCGTATCATAAATGTCTTTTTGTTCCGACGTTAACTTGGAAATGTTATTTTGTACATATGACAATAGATCACTCGTACCGTAACTTTGTTCACGATCCAATTCTACACATGTCGAAACAGCAGCGGTACGATTAGGTGAAGGCATTCCCAAATCCTGAGGAGGTTTGTTTGCCATACATACGCGCAAATCTTCTATAATAACAAAAGTGTAGTTATAAATTTCTGATGTAAAATCAAAAGTCATATCTGACGTCTCTAACTGTTTTCGATGGAGTATTGGCCGTCGACTGACCAACCCTGTTTTCGACGTCCAAATACTTTATTTATAGTATTCCATGTTTAATACGAAGGCACTTCAGTAAACAGCAGTTTTTTTGCAAAAGAATCATTTTTGCATAGCGAAAAGAAAGCAGTTACAAAATAAACACGTTGACCATACTGTAAATGTACCGCTAAGCGAACAACAGCTGGACTACGTTCATGTATTGGAAATGAAAGAATTCGCCAAACAGCTTCATTACTGCTT
>NW_027068764.1:0-2056 GCF_032884065.1 Artemia franciscana
AGAATGTGATTAAAGGCTCTTTTCCTATTTCAAAAGTTTTAGTTTTCGAGGGTAATAGCTACGTATGTTGAAAAAATGAAGATATTAGACTATTTTATGATTCGCCAAATGGTAAAGAATGTGATTAAAGGCTCTTTTCCTATTTCAAAAGTTTTAGTTTTCGAGGGTAATAGCTACGTATGTTGAAAAAATGAAGATATTAGACAATTTTATGATTGCAAATGGTAAAGAATGTGATTAAAGGCTCTTTTCCTATGTCAAAAGTTTTAGTTTTCGAGGGTAATAGCTACGTATGTTGAAAAAATGAAGATATTAGACTATTTTATGATTGCAAATGGTAAAGAATGTGGTCTTTTCCTATTTCAGTTTTAAAAAATGAAGAAGATATTAGACTATTTTATGATTGCACATGGTAAAGAATGTGATTAAAGGCTCTTTTCCTATTTCAAAAGTTTTAGTTTTCGAGGGTAATAGCTTTGTCTGTGGAAAAAATGAAGAGATTAGACTATTTTATGATTGCAAATGGTAAAGAATGTGATTAAAGGCTCTTTTCCTATGTCAAAAGTTTTAGTTTTCGAGGGTAATAGCTACGTATGTTGAAAAAACGAAGATATTAGACTATTTTATGATTGTAAATGGTAAAGAATGTGATTAAAGGCTCTTTTCCTATTTCAAAAGTTTTAGTTTTCGAGGGTAATAGCTACGTATGTTGAAAAAATGAAGATATTAGACTATTTTATGATTGCACATGGTAAAGAATGTGATTAAAGGCTCTTTTCCTATGTCAAAAGTTTTAGTTTTCGAGGGTAATAGCTAGGTCTGTGGAAAAAATGAAGATATTAGACTATTTTATGATTGCACATGGTAAAGAATGTGATTAAAGGCTCTTTTCCTATTTCAAAAGTTTTAGTTTTCGAGGGTAATAGCTACGTATGTTGAAAAAATGAAGATATTAGACAATTTTATGATTGCACATGGTAAAGAATATGATTAAAGGCTCTTTTCCTATTTCAAAAGTTTTAGTTTTCGAGGGTAATAGCTTTGTCTGTGGAGAAAATGAGGATATTAGACTATTTTATGATTGCAAATGGTAAAGAATGTAATTAAAGGCTCTTTTCCCATGTCAAAAGTTTTAGTTTCCGAGGGTAATAGCTACGTATGTTGAAAAAATGAAGATATTAGACAATTTTATGATTGCACATGGTAAAGAATGTGATTAAAGGCTCTTTTCCTATTTTAAAAGTTTTAGTTTTCGAGGGTAATAGCTACATATGTTGAAAAAATGAAGATATGAGACTATTTTATGATTGAACATGGTAAAGAATGTGATTAAAGGCTCTTTTCCTATTTCAAAAGTTTTAGTTTTCGAGGGTAATAGCTTATGTTGAAAAAATGAAGATATTAGACTATTTTATGATTGCAAATGGTAAAGAATGTGATTAAAGGCTCTTTTCCTATTTCAAAAGTTTTAGTTTTCGAGGGTAATAGCTACGTTGTTGAAAAAATGAAGATATTAGACTATTTTATGATTGCAAATGGTAAAGAATGTGATTAAAGGCTCTTTTCCTATTTCAAAAGTTTTAGTTTTCGAGGGTAATAGCTACGTATGTTGAAAAAATGAAGATATTAGACTATTTTATGATTGCAAATGGTAAAGAATGTGATTAAAGGCTCTTTTCCTATTTCAAAAGTTTTAGTTTTCGAGGGTAATAGCTACGTATGTTGAAAAAATGAAGATATTAGACTATTTTATGATTGCAATGGTAAAGAATGTGATTAAAGGCTCTTTTCCTATTTCAAAAGTTTTAGTTTTCGAGGGTAATAGCTACGTATGTTGAAAAAATGAAGATATTAGACTATTTTATGATTGCACATGGTAAAGAATGTGATTAAAGGCTCTTTTCCTATTTCAAAAGTTTTAGTTTTCGAGGGTAATAGCTACGTATGTTGAAAAAATGAAGATATTAGACAATTTTATGATTGCACATGGTAAAGAATGTGATTAAAGGCTCTTTTCCTATTCAAAAGTTTTAGTTTTCGAGGGTAATAGCTACGT
>NW_027068765.1:0-2054 GCF_032884065.1 Artemia franciscana
ATTTTTTTTTTTCAATGCCAACGAGTACTAGATAGGTATGAGACAAAGGCTAGGTGAAGTAAAGTTGACCGAATAGAGTGAAAGGATATGAGGATAAAACAATAATTCCAGATAGGATAGAATTGCCCTTTTCCAAGGAATATGGCCATATAAATCCGTTTCAATAATAGTCCCACTAGATATAAAACAAGCAAAAATAAAAAAAAATCCTATTTGAACGAAAACCATCTACAAAGTTTAACTAAATTTTCTGTACAATATCCTCCAAAAATATAATTTATACATAAATGAACAAATATATTTTTAAATAAAATATCTACATTTATTTTTGTAGATCCTACACCTCAGAAGAAGTCATTTATAAATCCTAAATTTAAAAGACATCCCTTTTTTAGACATTAATTTATCTCTCAACTGCCATCTTTTGATCAAAGTATTTATTGTACCACTGAATTCCAGCGGACCCATAATTATTAAGCGAAAATACATTTGCCATTGGTTCATATTAGCTTATGGAACAAAAACCAGTTTTTTGACGTAGCGCCTAAACGTACCACTTTTCAAAAGCGTCCTTTTTGGTTTAGAACCGGCATGTCATCACCTTCCTATTAGCCTATTAAGAAAAACGAGTTTTGTGACGTCAGGTCTAAGACGTGCCCGGATTCGATATTTGTGTCTTTTTTAATGAAATTGGCATGGCCGCAAGAAACCTGTTTTCTAACATGCCATGAACGGCTAGGCCTGTTTTCGAGAGACCCCACTGGTTATCTACTTCAATGGTGGTACCGTTATGCTTCTTTATTATTGTTGTTTCACCACCATCTTCAGTAGATCTTCTTCTATATCGTGGGTAACCATCATCTCCAGTAATTGCTTTGGGTACTAAAAGTTGAGGATATTGCTTTGTGCACCTTCCATTGGCCATGCATGGTGATTTTTCATTCAGTGCACCCCAAGGTCCATGTATCATATTTTTTACCACAATACCATATAAGCCCTCATGGACATTTTCATTAGGTAATTCAGCGGAAATCACATGTTCAATTTCATTAGAAGTAATTTTATCATGCAGCCATATTAGTATATGTGCGTGTGGCAATCCTTTTTTTTGCCATTCCACTGAGTACATCCAGCCTCGCACTGACCCAAACACTTTAAGTTTTACTATGTAGTTTATCAGTGATTTCAACTTTTGCTGGAAGACACGGGCCGTAAGGTAATGTCTATGAACCGCCGATTGTCCTTGAAGTAAAAGCTGCTGTATCTCGTCCCAAGATTGATTACATGTAAATGTAATAAATAAATCTGGACGACCACGCAATAGCATCTTGAGCATATTCATGCATTTGACGGGGACTGCCAGCATATGGCGAAGGTAAAACCGTTAATCTTCCAACGTTAGTGGTATTACCGTCATTTACAACTGCATCTTGTAAATGAATGGATTGTTCAGAGTGGAGCTTGGTCTGATTCAGACGGATAAATAGCAAACGTTCTGATTCAATCTTTGCATACCTATCAACGATGTATTGGTGAAACAGTTGATGGCATTATAAAATATAATTATCTTCATTGTGACGAATCATTAGTCTATAAGAATAATAATTCATTGCGCTGCATTTCTTATCCGTTTGTTTGTTAGTGGATGGATATATCAATTTATTATTAAAGTGATAGCTGTTGGCTCCATCCCAAAAAATTATTGGATATTGTAGGGCATCGTAGCATCGATGAGTTTCAGCAATTATTACCAACTGAGCGTTTCGCTTATGAAAAACAATATATCGAGGTAAAAACTGATCCCCCGACCATAACAATTGCCACTTCGTCGATAGTTGGAGCATTGTATCTACGCAAATGTTCGCCAGTAGGTGTTTTGTCAGCGGAAATAACAATTTTATGCGTATCAGTAGACATCAAATCGATTGTTGTTTTGAACAGGCGCACTAAATCATTATTTTCGTGGAAAAGATGTTGCAATTGGGAAATGATAGTCCTTTCAACGTCGGGAGAAATTTCGCAACGTTCATTCAATTCAGAATTGCTATCACTGA
>NW_027068766.1:0-2052 GCF_032884065.1 Artemia franciscana
GTGAAAATTATTGCCTGGCATTCAGGTACAGCCCAGTCGATGATTATAGCTTGAGGAGATGTGTTAAAATCGGGACTATGTCTAAAATTAATCCCTATTGCAAGGCGTTGAAATTTAATGTTGAAACAATGGGAATGTGCTGCGCCTCAGGAAAAGTTAAACTTCCTCAACTGGCTGCACCATCAGAGCCATTGAAGACTTTATGACGTTACACACCGGGACACCGGGGCACAAGGAATATAAATGACGACCGGGATATTCAAAGAGAAATTACAGACCAAGACACTGGGACACAAATGACGACCGGGAGACTCAAAGAGAAATTACAGACCGAGACACCGGCACACAAATCACAACCGGGGCAGAGGGATTATAAATTACGACCGGAACACAGGGACACAGCTACAACGGGGATGCCAGAAGGGCACAGGGTGGATATATGAATGACGACGGGGACACAGGGAATATTCGATTAGCAATCACCATCAACAAAGCTCAAGGGCAATCATTAGAAAAATTCGGT
This sequence comes from Artemia franciscana, assembly GCF_032884065.1. Classification (NCBI taxonomy): domain Eukaryota; kingdom Metazoa; phylum Arthropoda; class Branchiopoda; order Anostraca; family Artemiidae; genus Artemia; species Artemia franciscana. The sequence continues at coordinate 524 of NW_027068766.1, forward strand.
ATAAATCTGAATACGGATTTGTTTTCCCAAGGACAATTATATGTTGCATGTTCAAGAGTCGGTAAACCTGACAATCTATTTATATGCAAAGACAATGGGACAACAAGGAATGCTGTATATTAGCGAGTTTAACGTAGTTAAAAACATATATATATGTTTTATATATATATATATATATATATATATATATATATATATATATATATATATATATATATATATATATATATATATATATATATATATATATATATATATATATATATATATATATATATATTGTGCGAAGCGCCCCCACCAACTAGGTGTTGGTATTGGTATAGGTTTGCTATGGTAAAGAATCTAATACCGACCTAAAAATATGGCGTAAAATATGCCAGTCTGATTTACAAATCATTGGGAATTGTTAACGTTGTATGTTCCACCGCCTAAAATTCAAGGTCCGACATATAATATTGTATGGAAGGAAAGCCTTGAAAAGTTTTTATGAAAATTCTATTATTACTAAGTAATAGTGATAGTGACTTTAAGTGATAGCTATTTTAAAACTCAAAATTCCCATTAGTTTGGCGTATTTTTAAACAGGAAGGAGGAAATGAATTCTAGTTCATGGTGTATAGTTGTCTTCTCTGCGCTTTGACTCCAGGTTTCAGGTATGTTTTCTTTTTCATCTTATGTGCTATTTGGCTATTGTTCTCTGTTTTTTCTTTTTTGTTGTTGCTTATATTGTATTTTTTGCATCCTCATTGTATCCCTAGCCATGGAACTTTTCGAGGGGGAAGAAGCGTAATCTATTCCCATTTTAAATTGTATTTTGTATTGTATTGTATTGAATAAACTTCTTCTTCTTCAGAGTCCAAAATTGCTGATTTGTCACCCTAAAACTTGAAACCAAAGAATAAGACAACACAATTTCAATTGCATCTGAAAAACACCAACGTTTTTCTGTCTTTTCCTGCCAACGGACACCAACTGTTCTTCACCAAACACCGCTCTTAAGTCTGCATATTTACATTGTTTCTTGTGATTCTTTTGTCTTTCATCAGCTTAACGACAATTTTCCAAAATATCTTCAAAAAACTACTATGTTTATTTCTGATTCAGCTCCATATAGCCTTCGTTCTTCAAATAATATCTACATTCCGCCTACCCCTACTATTCGATCAGATTTCAATCCCCTCATTACTTGTCAACAGGTCTGGAATTCACTATCTTCTTCAGTATAGAGATACCACTCGTTTGGGACTTTTAAAAGAATTCTTAAGGATCATTTAGTAAAGAATCAAATAGAATAGCACTTTTTTTTCTCTGAGTAGTTGATGTCCCCTGAGTGTCTGTTCATGGTGTATGGTTGTCTTCTCTGCACTTTGACTCCAGGTCTCAGATATGTTCTCTTTTTCATCTTATATATTAATTGGCTATTTTTCTCTCTTTTTTTCTTTTTTTTGTTGCTTATATTGTATTTTTTGTATCCCCCTTGTATCCCTGGCCATGAAACCTTTCAAGGGGAATGAGCGTATTGTATTTCT
>NW_027068767.1:0-2042 GCF_032884065.1 Artemia franciscana
GAAGAACTGCTCATTCCGCTTTGAAATTGCCTCTGAATTTGCATTCTACAGAAACTCCCACGTGCAATATTTCCAAATCATCTGGGATGGGTAAAGTATTGCAGCAATGCAAACTTGTTATTTGGGATGAGTGCACAATGGCACACAAAAAATCGCTCGAGGCTCTGGATCAATGCTTGAAAGATTTGAGAGGGAAGTCGAAACCCTTTGGCAGCACATTAATATTGCTTGCGGGAGATTTAGGGCAAACATTACCTATAATACCTAGATCAACTCCTGCAGACGAAATGAACGCTTGCCTGAAAAATTCTAATTTATGGGCACACGTAAAAATATTAAAATTAACTACAAATATGCGTGTCCGATTGCAAAACGGTGACTCTGGTCAAACATTTTCAGATCAATTGCTGGCAATTGGAAACGGAAAGCTCCCAGTAGACTCAATTTCAGGACGTATACAACTACCTGCTGATTTCTGTAATTTAGTGACGTCCAAAAATGAATTGATTGAAAAAGTATTTCCGAATATTCTAAAAAATTATAAAAATAATAAATGGCTAAGTGAAAGAGGTCAAAACAATATTGTTTTGACCAAGATTCGAGACCAGGCAGTCCTTTACAAGTCAGTCGACACAGTTTTGGAACCAAATGAAGCGGTTAATTATCCATCTGAATTTTTAAATTCCATAGATCTTTCAGGGTTTCCACCACACGTTCTACAACTAAAAATAGGCGTACCAATAATACTTTTAAGAAATATCAACCCACCAAAGCTTTGCAATGGCACGCGACTTGCCGTAAGAAAAAACAATGGAAAAACTAATAGAGGCCACAATCTTGACAGGGCCTTTTGAGGGTGAGGCTGTTCTTATTCCTCGCATTCCCATGATTCCAACGGATCTGCCTTTTCAATTTAAAAGATTGCAATTCCCAATTCGATTAGCATTTGCAATCACCATTAACAAAGCTCAAGGTCAATCATTAAAAAAATGTGGTATTGATCTTAATACTGATTGTTTTTCCCATGGACAATTGTACGTTGCATGTTCGAGGGTCGGTAAACCTGACAATCTATTTATATGCAGCGAGAATTGGACAGCGAAGAATGTTGTATATTCGCAAGTTTTACGCAGTTAATTTGTATTTCGGAACCAAATGAAGCGGTTAATTATCCATCTGAATTTTTAAATTCCATAGATCCTTCAGGGTTTCCACCACACGTGCTACAACTAAAAATAGGCGTACCAATAATACTTTTAAGAAATATCAACCCACCAAAGCTTTGCAATGGCACGCGACTTGCCGTAAAAAAAAACAATGGAAAACCTAATAGAGGCCACAATCTTGACAGGGCCTTATGAGGGTGAGGCTGTTCTTATTCCTCGCATTCCCATGATTCCAACGGATCTGCTTTTTCAATTTAAAAGATTGCAACACAGACAATGGGACAGCGAAAACTGTTGTATATTCACAAGTTTTACGTAGTTAATTTGTATTGTATCTATCTATCTATCTATCTATATAAAAACGAGTTGTGTGTATGCATGTTTGTTTGTTTGTAAAAAGAGCGTTTGCATATGACGTCATTATTAGTACATACGGCTTTGTATATGGACAGACAATGGGAAAGCCAAGAATGTTGTATATTCGCAATTTTTACGTAGTTTGAAACACATATATAAATCTATCTATATTCACAGGTGGGACACAGGGACACAACTACAATGGCGCGTAACTAATATGGCGCGTAGCGACTTACGCGCGCGGGGGAGCGCGAAGCGCCCCACCAACTAGGTGTTGGGGTGGCGCGAAGCGCCACCCCAACAGCTAGTATATATATATATATATAATAGCTGTTGGTGGGTGCGCTTCGCGCCCCCAAAAAGCCCCCCTCCCCCACGCGCGTAAGTCTTTACGCGCCATATTAGTTATGCGCCATTGTAGTTGTGTCCCTGTGTCCCACCTGTGAACATAGATAAAAGCAAAAAGATTTCTCTTTTCGTTATGATATATATGTTTTTAACTATGTAAAACTACAGTCG
>NW_027068768.1:0-2047 GCF_032884065.1 Artemia franciscana
TTCATTTTTTCAACATACGTAGCTATTACCCTCGAAAACTAAAACTTTTGACATAGGAAAAGAGCCTTTAATCACATTCTTTACCATTTGCAATCATAAAATAGTCTAATATCTTCATTTTTTCAACATACGTAGCTATTACCCTCGAAAACTAAAACTTTTGACATAGGAAAAGAGCCTTTAATCACATTCTTTACCATTTGCAATTATAAAATAGTCTAATATCTTCATTTTTTCAACATACGTAGCTATACCCTCGAAAACTAAAATTTTTGACATAGGAAAAGAGCCTTTAATCACATTCTTTACCATTTGCAATCATAAAATAGTCTAATATCTTCATTTTTTCAACATACGTAGCTATTACCCTCGAAAACTAAAACTTTTGACATAGGAAAAGAGCCTTTAATCACATTCTTTACCATTTGCAATCATAAAATAGTCTAATATCTTCATTTTTTCAACATACGTAGCTATTACCCTCGAAAACTAAAACTTTTGACATAGGAAAAGAGCCTTTAATCACATTCTTTACCATTTGCAATCATAAAATAGTCTAATATCTTCATTTTTTCAACATACGTAGCTATTACCCTCGAAAACTAAAACTTTTGACATAGGAAAAGAGCCTTTAATCACATTCGTTACCATTTGCAATTATAAAATAGTCTAATATCTTCATTTTTTCAACATACGTAGCTATTACCCTCGAAAACTAAAACTTTTGACATAGGAAAAGAGCCTTTAATCACATTCTTTACCATTTGCAATCATAAAATAGTCTAATATCTTCATTTTTTCAACATACGTAGCTATTACCCTCGAAAACTAAACTTTTGACATAGGAAAAGAGCCTTTAATCACATTCTTTACCATTTGCAATCATAAAATAGTCTAATATCTTCATTTTTTCAACATACGTAGCTATTACCCTCGAAAACTAAAACTTTTGACATAGGAAAAGAGCCTTTAATCACATTCTTTACCATTTGCAATCATAAAATAGTCTAATATCTTCATTTTTTCAACATACGTAGCTATTACCCTCGAAAACTAAAACTTTTGAAATAGGAAAAGAGCCTTTAAGCACTTTCTTTACCATGTGCAATCATAAAATAGTCTAATATCTTCATTTTTTCAACATACGTAGCTATTACCCTCGAAAACTAAAACTTTTGACATAGGAAAAGAGCCTTTAATCACATTCGTTACCATTTGCAATTATAAAATAGTCTAATATCTTCATTTTTTCAACATACGTAGCTATTACCCTCGAAAACTAAAACTTTTGACATAGGAAAAGAGCCTTTAATCACATTCGTTACCATTTGCAATTATAAAATAGTCTAATATCTTCATTTTTTCAACATACGTAGCTATTACCCTCGAAAACTAAAACTTTTGACATAGGAAAAGAGCCTTTAATCACATTCTTTACCATTTGCAATCATAAAATAGTCTAATATCTTCATTTTTTCAACATACGTAGCTATTACCCTCGAAAACTAAAACTTTTGAAATAGGAAAAGAGCCTTTAATCACATTCTTTACCATGTGCAATCATAAAATAGTCTAATATCTTCATTTTTTTCAACATACGTAGCTATTACCCTCGAAAACTAAAACTTTTGAAATAGGAAAAGAGCCTTTAATCACATTCTTTACCATGTGCAATCATAAAATAGTCTAATATCTTCATTTTTTCAACATACGTAGCTATTACCCTCGAAAACTAAAACTTTTGACATAGGAAAAGAGCCTTTAATCACATTCGTTACCATTTGCAATTATAAAATAGTCTAATATCTTCATTTTTTCAACATACGTAGCTATTACCCTCGAAAACTAAAACTTTTGACATAGGAAAAGAGCCTTTAATCACATTCGTTACCATTTGCAATTATAAAATAGTCTAATATCTTCATTTTTTCAACATACGTAGCTATTACCCTCGAAAACTAAAACTTTTGACATAGGAAAAGAGCCTTTAATCACATTCTTTACCATTTGCAATCATAAAATAGTCTAATATCTTCATTTTTTCAAC
>NW_027068769.1:0-2043 GCF_032884065.1 Artemia franciscana
TTTATAATTATTATAACTTCGCCATTAGTGAGCATATAGATACAGTAAACCCTAGCATTGGGGTTTTTGGACAAGCAAGATCCCCTTTCCTACTTTTATCAGGTTCACTCTATATATAAAAAAGTCCTAGCTACATTTTTTAAGTTATAGCATTAATCCGCAAAAATAAAATGGCGGGCCCAGAAATAGGTCTGTCGAAACTGTTTTTGAAACATAACCACAAAATCACTTTTCCTCCATGGCATCCCCTTCTTAAAAGGGGATGCTTAAAGTTGAAAGTATACAATAGTTGTTCGTGTATAATAAATGCTCTTCATTAATTATTTTGATAAACATAGTTATGTATTTATTTTAATTTTCCCTATCTTGTACTCCGTCCCTATGAACTATCCCTAAATCTAAGAACAACAAGCAGTTTGCAAGAATACAAAGAAACAATATTTTATTGATTAAATTTATATATAAATATAAAATAAAAAAATGTTCTTGTATGTTGAGTCAGGAAGAGGTTCTTTGGCAGGAGCAGAGGCCACATAATTGCACAGCTTCAATGAGCAGTAAATTCGTTAGGTGAAGGATGAAAAAAGAAAAAGAAAATTGATTAAAAAATTTTTAAGGGTTCTATTTTTTTTAGTAAAATATAAAAAGGGGAGCAAAAAAAAATATACGCGAATTTTACTCAGATTCTATTTAACTTGAGGTTTAGAACCCTTGTTTTTTTTTATTTAAACTTTAAAATTATAAGAAACCAGTTCTGCTGCACTGTCTTTTTATGTAAAAATAAGCGTCTATACACAAAAAGACGAATGCAACAGAAAACAGGAGTTACGAAATTTACTGCCCTTGATGAATGTTGGGTTTATACATTCCTCTTCTAAAAAGTGACCAACGAGCTATAATAGTTAAGAAAAATTAATTAGAGATGAATAAGGTAAGGTAAAATTAATTAGAGATCAATAAAGTAATATAAGATAAAATTAACTTAGAGATTAATAAGGTGACATAAGGATAAATTTATTAGAGCTTAATAAGGTAAGATAAGGTAAAATTAATTAGAGATTAATAAGGTAAAATTAATTACAAAATAATAAGGTAAGATAAGGTGAAATAAGATAAGATTAACAGGAGTTATTAACTACGATTTTCTTCCAGCACACATTTCTTCCAGCCCAGTGCGCAGTGTTGTCGCTCGACCGGCATCGTAAAGCCGTGACGGTCGACTGAAAAGTGGTATTTTGTGATATCTTTCTTACTGAAATTAAGTAAAATTTGCGGCATATTTTGATGCCTGCAATACAATATGTCTGTATATAAAAAAAAATGAATATGATCCCCCAGCCCCTTGTTCTGACCACACGAGCTTAGCCCCTGACGAATTCCACTAGAATCCCTGACCTCATCTGTGATATTAAAAAAGTAAACTGTAAAAACGGTACCTTTACAAGCCGTTTTCAATTCCCCCCACTTTCGTTGAGCAAAACTCAGAGCCTTAACTTTGAAAAAATAAATAAATTTGACAGCCTTTCTAGAATATATAGATCAAATTTAACCGTTATTACTGAAGCACACACTTAAAATTTGCACATGTTAAACATTAAAAATTTGTCTCAGTTTATTAAACTCGGACCCGAAAACCACCCTCTGAGTGAGAAAGGTGGGGGAATTATATTCCTTGTCCTTAATGAATTGTGCCCTAGTGAAATCTCAATTCCGTGTCTTGCTCCCTTTGGTGACATTATGTGGATGTGTGTTCGACATAAAGTCTTGCCGTCCTTTCAATTTAATTGTCCTGTTTTGTTTTTATTACTCCCCTAATCAGAGATCCGCTGACAAAATAAATTTTATCGACAAATTACATGCAAGTGCTGACTTTTTACCATCAAAATACCCAAATGCAGGAATTTTTCTGATGATTTAGAACTTGTATCTACATGTAATTCTTTTAATTCAAAACATCGTAAAGGCCCCAAATACTATAGGCAATGCTACTCTTTATTTAATTTGCACCACTCTTTTGAAATTTTACAGACCCATATCCACTCT
>NW_027068770.1:0-2042 GCF_032884065.1 Artemia franciscana
TGTTTTCTTAGCACCATCTTTTCCATTGAAAAAATAATGCTTCATTTTCTAAGTGCTAAAATTATTTATAACAAGGTTAGTTTAGGTTAGGTAAAAAAGTGTTGCATTAACAGAAATTGCATTTTCAGAACTAAAGGCAGAGAAAAAGTAGGCCTAACTGGTAACTGAAAATTAAGGTAAACTGTTGTTTTGTCAAAATTTCAATAGGGTAAACCCACCTGTTGTCGGTCACAGACTAAATCCCGGGCAGAATCTTTGATTGGATTGCAACATGCCCAATACTCGGTCTCTGAGCACCCAATACTCGGTCTCTCAATCAGAGACTTGCTATTTCTGAGTCACTTCCGAAAAACCTGTTTAGATATTCTTTGCTGAGATCTATGACTCAGGCTCTTTGTCTGGTTATTAGACATTTTAATGTCTTGAAATTTGTTATTTTAAATTCGATTTTCAGAGAGAAAATATTGGATCCAGGATTTTCTTTGGGGGAGGGCATAATAGGTTGCTTAGATAAACTTGCAAACAAAAAAATGCCCGCAAAATAAAGGGAACCTCAACAATTATGCGTTGTAGGGTAGAGGAAATAGTCTAAAGTATTAAAGAGTTTGGCCTTTATTTTAATGTTTTAAGATGAACAGAGGAGGTGATATGTTGTATAATGCGGAGCTTTGATTAGATGAAAATAGGCAGTAAAGTGGCCATCATTTCTCACAAAAACTTAAATTAATAAATATTGCGCTTCTCGTGCATTTATTTTCTATTATACAAATTCGCTAAAAAACTACTAGGCTGTGTTGTAAAAGCCATCCCTCTTTGCAAAACAAGCAAACCCAAAAAACCAAAACAGACTACCAAAAAAGTAATGATAGGCCTATCAATTTCTTTGCCTTAGTGCCATAGCAAGACAGACTCAAAAACAAATTTTTGACAGTAAAAAGAAGTTATGATTTTAATTTCTCCTCCTTGTTACTACAAAATGAAGATCTTCGCCTTGCAGTTGGCTTTTGCAGTAATACGGACAGATTCCGTTGATAAACCTAAATTTAATTAAATAATTTTTGGCGGTATGCGACATTAGTAAAACTTAACAAAGACTGCACAAAGTGACTAAAATCTTCTTTCAAACTGGTTTACAAAAAAAAACAGTCTTAATATTGAAAAATTTATGAAAAACTCAACTATTAAAAATCAATTACAAAGAAAAATCACTTTCGTCCAGGCCCAAACCAGAGCAAGCTGTCCCAACCAAAAATACAACATCATGTCATGGGGGGGGGGTGCTCCCGTGCCCTCCTTGGATCCGCCCCTTTTCTGAATGAAAGATTTAGCTGTCATTTGAAGACTGGGCTGCTTTGAGGTGAAGACGCTCACATGAGTGAATTTCAAATGCTTAAAACAAATTTAATCAAAGAGTTTATGGTAACAAATTGTAGTAAGGAGCGACCCGGCTCAATAATAACCGAAACTCTTAAAAACCGAATTTTTTATAGCAGTAGTTACAACGAAATAATCGAATTTTAATACTGATTTTAAATATATAAGTTTCATCAAATTTAGTTATACCCATCAAAAGTTACGAGACTGAGAAAATTTGCCTTATTTTAGAAAATAGGGGAAAACACCCCTTAAGAGTGATACAATCTTAACGAAAATCACACCATCAGATTCAACGTATCAGAGAACCCTAGAGTAGAAGTTTCAAGCTACTATCTACAAAAATGTTGAATTTCGTTTTTTTTTTTTGCCGTATTTTTTCCAGGGGTGATCGTATCGACCCAGTGGTCCGAGAATGTCGCCAGAGGACTCATTCTGACGGAAATTAAAAGTTCTAGGGCCTTTTTTAAGTGACCAAAAAAATGGAGAGCACCTAGGCCTCCTCCCACGCTCATTTTTTTCCTAAATTCACCGCATCAAAATTCTGAGATAGCCATTTTATCCAACTTAGTCGCAAAACCTAATAACTATGTCTTTGAGGACGACTTACTCCCCCATAGTCCCCGTGGGAGGGACTGTAAGTTACAAACTTTGACCAGTGTTTACAT
>NW_027068771.1:0-2041 GCF_032884065.1 Artemia franciscana
GGTAATAGCTACGTATGTTGAAAAAAATGAAGATATTAGACTATTTTCTGATTGCAAATGGTAAAGAATGTGATTAAAGGCTCTTTTCCTATTTAAATAGTTTTAGTTTTCGAGGGTAATAGCTATGTCTGTGGAAAAAATGAAGATATTAGACTATTTTATGATTGCACATGGTAAAGAATGTGATTAAAAGCTCTTTCCTATTTCAAAAGTTTTAGTTTTCGAGGGTAATAGCTACGTATGTTGAAAAAATGAAGATATTAGACTATTTTATGATTGCAAATGGTAAAGAATGTGATTAAACGCTCTTTTCCTATTTCAAAAGTTTTAGTTTTCGAGGGTAATAGCTACGTATGTTGAAAAAATAATGATATTAGACTATTTTATGATTGCACATGGTAAAGAATGTGATAAAGGCTCTTTTCCTATTTCAAAAGTTTTAGTTTTCGAGGGTAATAGCGACGTATGTTGAAAAAATGAAGATATTAGACTATTTTATGATTGCAAATGGTAAAGAATGTGATTAAAGGCTCTTTTTCTATGTCAAAAGTTTTAGTTTTCGAGGGTAATAGCTATGTATGTTGAAAAAATGAAGATATTAGACTATTTTATGATTGCACATGGTAAAGAATGTGATTAAAGGCTCTTTTCCTATTTCAAAAGTTTTAGTTTTCGAGGGTAATAGCTACGTATGTTGAAAAAATGAAGATATTAGACTATTTTATGATTGCACATGGTAAAGAATGTGATTAAAGGCTCTTTTCCTATTTCAAAAGTTTTAGTTTTCGAGGGTAATAGCTACGTATGTTGAAAAACTGAAGATATTAGACTATTTTATGATTGCAAATTGTAAAGAATGTGATTAAAGGCTCTTTTCCTATTTCAAAAGTTTTAGTTTTCGAGGGTAATAGCTACGTATGTTGAAAAAATGAAGATATTAGACTATTTTATGATTGCAAATGGTAAAGAATGTGATTAAAGGCTCTTTTCCTATGTCAAAAGTTTTAGTTTTCGAGGGTAATAGCTACGTATGTTGAAAAAATGAAGATATTAGACTATTTTATGATTGCACATGGTAAAGAATGTGATTAAAGGCTCTTTTCCTATTTCAAAAGTCTTAGTTTTCGAGGGTAATAGCTATGTCTGTGGAAAAAATGAGGATATTAGACTATTTTATGATTGCACATGGTAAAGAATGTGATTAAAGGCTCTTTTCCTATTTTAAAAGTTTTAGTTTTCGAGGGTAATAGCTACGTATGTTGAAAAAATAAAGATATTAGACTATTTTATGATTGCAAATGGTAAAGAATGTGATTAAAAGCTCTTTTCCTATTTCAAAAGTTTTAGTTTTCGAGGGTAATAGCTTTGTCTGTGGAAAAAAATGAGGATATTAGACTATTTTATGATTGCACATGGTAAAGAATGTGATTAAAGGCTCTTTTCCTATTTCAAAAGTTTTAGTTTTCGAGGGTAATAGCTACGTATATTGAAAAACTGAAGATATTAGACTATTTTATGATTGCAAATTGTAAAGAATGTGATTAAAGGCTCTTTTTCTATGTCAAAAGTTTTAGTTTTCGAGGGGTAATAGCTACGTATGTTGAAAAAATGAAGCTATTAGACAATTTTATGATTGCACATGGTAAAGAATGTGAATAAAGGCTCTTTTCCTATTTCAAAAGTTTTAGTTTTCGAGGGTAATAGCTACGTATGTTGAAAAAATGAAGATATTAGACTATTTTATGATTGCAAATGGTAAAGAATGTGATTAAAGGCTCTTTTCCTATGTCAAAAGTTTTAGTTTTCGAGGGTAATAGCTACGTATGTTGATAAAATGAAGATATTAGACTATTTTATGATTGCAAATGGTAAAGAATGTGATTAAAGGCTCTTTTCCTATTTCAAAAGTTTTAGTTTTTGAGGGTAATAGCTACTTATATTGAAAAAATGAAGATATTAGACTATTTTATGATTGTAAATGGTAAAGAATGTGATTAAAGGCTCTTTTCCTATGTCAAAAGTTTCATTTTTCGAGGGTAAT
>NW_027068772.1:0-2036 GCF_032884065.1 Artemia franciscana
AATAGTCTAATATCTTCATTTTTTCAACATACGTAGCTATTACCCTCGAAAACTAAAACTTTTGAAATAGGAAAAGAGCCTTTAATCACATTCTTTACCATGTGCAATCATAAAATAGTCTAATATTTTCATTTTTCAACATACGTAGCTATTACCCTCGAAAACTAAAACTTTTGACATAGGAAAAGAGCCTTTAATCACATTCTTTACCATTTGCAATCATAAAATAGTCTAATATCTTCATTTTTTCTACATACGTAGCTATTACCCTCGAAAACTAAAACTTTTGAAATAGAAAAAGAGCCTTTAATCACATTCTTTACCATTTGCAATCATAAAATAGTCTAATATCTTCATTTTTTCAACATACGTAGCTATTACCCTCGAAAACTAAAACTTTTGAAATAGGAAAAGAGCCTTTAATCACATTCTTTACCATTTGCAATCATAAAATATTCTAATATCTTCATTTTTTCAACATACGTAGCTATTACCCTCGAAAACTAAAACTTTTGAAATAGGAAAGAGCCTTTAATCACATTCTTTACCATGTGCAATCATAAAATTGTCTAATATCTTCATTTTTTCAACATACGTAGCTATTACCCTCGAAAACATAAAACTTTTGAAATGGAAAAGAGCCTTTAATCACATTCTTTACCATGTGCAATCATAAAATTGTCAAATATCTTCATTTTTTCAACATACGTAGCTATTACCCTCGAAAACTAAAACTTTTGACATAGGAAAAGAGCCTTTAATCACATTCATTACCATGTGCAATCATAAAATAGTCTAATATCTTCATTTTTTCAACATACGTAGCTATTACCCTCGAAAACTAAAACTTTTGAAATAGGAAAAGAGCCTTTAATCACATTCTTTACCATGTGCAATCATAAAATTGTCTAATAATATTTTCATTTTTTCAACATACGTAGCTATTACCCTCGAAAACTAAAACTTTTGACACAGGAAAAGAGCCTTTAATCACATTCTTTACCAATTGCAATCATAAAATAGTCTAATATCTTCATTTTTTCAACATACGTAGCTATTTTCCTCGAAACCTAAAACTTTTGACATAGGAAAAGAGCCTTTAATCACATTCTTTACCATGTGCAATGATAAAATTGTCTAGTATCTTCATTTTTTCCACAGACAAAGCTATTACCCTCGAAAACTAAAACTTTTGAAATAGGAAATGAGCCTTTAATCACATTCTTTACCATTTGCAATCATAAAATAGTCTAATATGTTCATTTTTTCAACATACGTAGCTATTACCCTCGAAAACTAAAACTTTTGAAATAGGAGAAGAGCCTTTAATCACATTCTTTACCATGTGCAATCATAAAATTGTCTAATATCTTCATTTTTTCAACATACGTAGCTATTACCCTCGAAAACTAAAACTTTTGAAATAGGAAAAAAGCCTTTAATCACATTCTTTACCATTTGCAATCATAAAATAGTCTAATATCTTCATTTTTTCAACATACGTAGCTATTACCCTCGAAAACTAAAACTTTTGACATAGGAAAAGAGCCTTTAATCACATTCTTTACCATGTGCAATCATAAAATAGTCTAATATCTTCATTTTTTCAACATACGTAGCTATTACCCTCGAAAACTAAAACTTTTGAAATAGGAAAAGAGCCTTTAATCACATTCTTTACCATGTGCAATCATAAAATTGTCTAATATCTTCATTTTTTCCACAGACAAAGCTATTACCCTCGAAAACTAAAACTTTTGAAATAGGAAAAGAGGCTTTAATCACATTCTTTACGATGTGCAATCATAAAATAGTCTAATATCTTCATTTTTTCAACATCTGTAGCTATTACCCTCGAAAACTAAAACTTTTGAAATAGGAAAAGGGCCTTTAATCACATTCTTTACCATGTGTAATCATAAAATAGTCTAATATCTTCATTTTTTCAACATACCTAGCTATTACCCTCGAAAACTAAAACTTTTTACATAGGAAAAGAGCCTTTAATCACATTCTTTACCATTTGCAATCATAAA
>NW_027068773.1:0-2032 GCF_032884065.1 Artemia franciscana
ATTTCAAAAGTTTTAGTTTTCGATGGTAATAGCTACGTATGTTGAAAAATTGAAGATATTAGACAATTTTATGATTGCACATGGTAAAGAATGTGATTAAAGGCTCTTTTCCTATTTCAAAAGTTTTAATTCTCGAGGGTAATAGCTAGGTATGTTGAAAAAATGAAGATATTAGACTATTCTATGATTGCAAATGGTAAAGAATGTGATTAAAGGCTCTTTTCCTATTTCAAAAGTTTTAGTTTTCGGTGGTAAGAGCTACGTATGTTGAAAAAATAAAGATATTAGACTATTTTATGATTGCAAATGGTAAAGAATGTGATTAAAGGCTCTTTTCCTATTTCAAAAGTTTTAGTTTTCGAGGGTAATAGCTTTGTCTGTGGAAAAAATGAAGATATTAGACTATTTTACGATTGCACATGGTAAAGAATGTGATTAAAGTCTCTTTTCCTATGTCAAAAGTTTTAGTTTTCGAGAGTAATAGCTACGTATGTTGAAAAAATGAAGATATTAGACTATTTTATGATTGCAAATGGTAAAGAATGTGATTAAAGACTCTTTTCCTATTTCAAAAGTTTTAGTTTTCGAGGGTAAGAGCTTTGTCTGTGGAAAAAATAAAGATACTAGACAATTTTATGATTGCACATGGTAAAGAATGTGATTAAAGGCTCTTTTCCTATTTCAAAAGTTTTAGTTTTCGAGGGTAATAGCTACGTATGTTGAAAAAATGAAGATATTAGACTATTTTACGATTGCAAATGGTAAAGAATGTGATTAAAGGCTCTATTCCTATTTCAAAAGTTTTAGTTTTCGAGGGTAATAGCTACGTATGTTGAAAAAATGAAGATATTAGACTATTTTAGGATTGCAAATGGTAAAGAATGTGATTAAAGGCTCTTTTCCTATGTCAAAAGTTTTAGTTTAAGAGGGTAATAGCTACGTATGTTGAAAAAATGAAGATATTAGACAATTTTATGATTGCACATGGTAAAGAATGTGATTAAAGGCTCTTTTCCCATTTCAAAAGTTTTAGTTTTCGAGGGTAAGAGCTTTGTCTGTGGAAAAAATGAAGATATTAGACAATTTTTTTATAGCACATGGTAAAGAATGTGATTAAAGGCTCTTTTCCTATTTCAAAAGTTTTAGTTTTCGAGGGTAATAGCTACGTTTGTTTAAAAAATGAAGATATTAGACTATTTTATGATTGCACATGGTAAAGAATGTGATTAAAGGCTCTTTTCCTATTTCAAAAGTTTTAGTTTTCGAGGGTAATAGCTACGTATGTTGAAAAAATGAAGATATTAGACTATTTTATGATTGCAAATGGTAAAGAATGTGATTAAAGGCTCTTTTCCTATTTCAAAAGTTTTAGTTTTCGAGGGTAATAGCTACGTATGTTGAAAAAATGAAGATATTAGACTATTTTATGATTGCAAATGGTAAAAAATGTGATTAAAGGCTCTTTTCCTATTTCAAAATTTTAGTTTTGGGGGATAAGAGCTACATATGTTGAAAAAATGAAGATATTAGACTATTTTATGATTGCAAATGGTAAAGAATGTGATTAAAGGCTCTTTTCCTATTTCAAAAGTTTTAGTTTTCGAGGGTAATAGCTATGTCTGTGGAAAAAATGAAGATATTAGACAATTTTATGATTGCACATGGTAAAGAATGTGATTAAAGGCTCTTTTCCTATTTCAAAAGTTTCAGTTTTCGAGGGTAATAGCTACGTATGTTGAAAAAATGAAGATATTAGACTATTCTATGATTGCAAATGGTAAAGAATGTGATTAAAGGCTCTTTTCTTATTTCAAAAGTTTTAGTTTCGAGGGTAATAGCTACGTATGTTGAAAAAATGAAGATATTAGACTATTTTATGATGGCAAATGGTAAAGAATGTGATTAAAGTCTCTTTTCCTATTTCAAAAGTTTTAGTTTTCGAGGGTAATAGCTACGTATGTTGAAAAATTGAAGATATTAGACTATTTTATGATTGCAAATGGTAAAGAATGTGATTAAAGGCTCTTTTCCT
>NW_027068774.1:0-2023 GCF_032884065.1 Artemia franciscana
AAAACTGCGTAGAAACCTCTTGTTATTAAATATCTATATAGCCACATTATATGTGTTTCAACTCTTTGTTCGAGTAATTTATTTGCAGAATATATGTTTCATAGCATTTTCAGCTATATTTGGGGCAGATTTTTGAAAAACTATATTATGACAAATATTTTATGAATAATAATTTAATCAAATCTTTGTTAAAAAACACTTTTTTCAGAATTCTTTCTTAAAAATTCATATTTAGAATGGTTATAGATTATCCTTTCCATTTGACTCATTCTAAATTAAAATAATAACATTACAATTCTTGAATAACTGAAAAACCTTGAAAAGACGGTAACTCTGATTTCAGGCTACAGCCTAACATAATATAAATCGGTTTTAGAAACAAATAATTTTCTTTCGAAGCTTTTAAATTCCCTATCACGTGTTTGTTCAAATTAATTACGAGGTAGAATTCCATTTGGTTTCAGTTACCCAAAACAAAAAAAAATAACATCATGAGCCTTAGTTGCCACATTGCTAGGGTAATATAGGGCCATGCGTCATTGCTCGATAGGACATATAGCCCAAACCTGCACAATCACTAGCCCGAAAATACCAATAGGCAAAATAGTTCAGCACTGAACTAGTTTTCAAGGATACAACATATACACTAATCGTATTATCTTTTTTACATTGTTCATGATCTGAGCTAGCTACTGCTTTGAATTAAATGTGCTGTTACGAAGTAACTTTCAATTACTGAAATAAATTTTGCAAATTGGGACTGAAATTTTTTGGAGGATTATTTATTGTGGAATTGGCAAATTGTGGGCACTCTTTTGGAAAGTGCACTGCCAAGTGATATGCAGGAAAGTCTTTTAGGCCGACTTTACACAGGTTGGATTGGAATTTAGTATAAATCCTACAATGGCAGAAGAAACAGCCGAGGAAACGGCTCAGAGACATAATCCCTCACTTCGTCCGGAATAGCCGCAACGTTGCTGCCTTGTGGGAAAACTACTCATTCCACTTTGAAATTGCCTCTGAATATGCAATCTACAGAAACTCCCACGTGCAACATTTCCAAATCATCTGGGATGGATAAAGTATTGCAGCAATGCAAACTTATTGTTTGGGACGAGTGCACAATGGCGCACAAAAATCACTCTAGACTCTCGAGCGATCATTGCAAGATTTGTGAGGAAATTCTAAACCCTCTGGAAGCACATTAATATTGCTTGCAGGAAATTCCAGGCAAAACATTACCTATTATTCCTAGATCGACATCTGCAGATGAAATAAATGCTTGCCTGAAAAATTCTTATTTATGGGCCCACGTAAATACATTAAAATTAACTTTAAATATGCGTGTCCGATTGCAAAACAATCACTCTGGTGAAACATTTTCAGAACAGTTGCTGGAAATTGGAAACGGAATGTTCCCAGTTGACTCAATTTCAGGACATATACAACTGCCTCCTGAATTCCGTAATTTAGTGACGTCAAAAAAATGATTTGGTTGAAAAGGTATTTCCGAATATTTTAACCAATTATAAAAATCATAAATTGCTAAGTGAAGGAGCAATTCTGGCAGCCAAGAACAAAGATGTCCACGAAATCAACAATATTATTCTGACCAATATTCGAGGTCAGTCGACACAGTTCCGGAATCAAATGAAGCGGTCAACTATCCATCAGAATTTTAAATTCCTGGTATCTCCCAGGGTTTCCACCACACGTGCTACAACTAAAAAAAGGCGTACCAATAATGTTGCGAAATATTAGCCCACCAAAGCTTTGCAATGGCACGCGACTCGCCGTAAAAGAACAAAAGCAATGGGAAACGTAATAGAGACAGCAATCTTAACAGGACCTTCTGAGGGTGAGGCTGTTCTTATTTTTCTCATTCCATGATTCCAACGTCCTTTTCAATTTAAATGATTACAATTCCCAATTCGATTAGCAACTAAAAAAAAGAAAAAACTGAAAAAAAAGAAAAAAAGAGAAAAAAAAAGAAAAAATACACCTCAATGGCAATCATTTAAAA
>NW_027068775.1:0-2017 GCF_032884065.1 Artemia franciscana
AGTTGTGTCCCTGTGTCCCACCTGTGAATATATATATATATATATATATATATATATATATATATATATATATATATATATATATATATATATATATATATATATATATATATATATTTATATGTTTTTAACTACGTAAAACATGCGAATATACAACATTCTTCACTGTCCCATTGTCTGTGCATATAAATAGATTGTCAGGTTTACTGACTCTTGAATATGCAACATATAATTGTCCATGGGAAAAACAATCCGTATTCAGATCTATACCCCATTACTCTAATGATTTGTCCCTGTGTCCCGGTCGTCATTTATATTCCCTGTGTCCCGGTCGTCATTTGTGTCCCGGTGTCCCAGTCTGTAATTTCTCTTTGAATGTCCCGGTCGTCATTTATATTCCCTGTGTCCCGGTCGTCATTTGTGTCCCGGTGTCCCGGTCTGTAATTTCTATTCGAACAAACCCTGTGTCCCGGTCGTCATTTATATATCCCGCCTGTGCCCCCGGCGTCCCCTTTGTAGTTGTGTCCCTGTGTCCCGGTCGTCATTTATATTCCCTGTGTCCCGGTCGTGATTTGTGTCCGGGTGTCCCAGCCTGTAATTTCTCTTTGAGGTTCCCAGTCGTCATTTATATTCCCTGTGTCCCGGTCGTGATTTGTGTCCCGGTATGTAATTTCATCAGTTTACAAACATGACGTCAGTCGGCAAACAACTTCATGACGCATACAACTCAATCCTTATATGTTTTTAACTACGTAAAACTTGCGAATATACAACATTCTTTGCTGTCCCATTGTCTGTGCATATAAATAGATTTTCAGGTTTACCGACTCTTGAACATGCAACATATAATGGTCCATGGGAAAACAATCCGTATTCAGATCTATACCTCATGATTCTAATGATTGCCCTTGAGCTTTGTTGATGGTGATTGCTAATCGACCATTCCCTGAGTCGCCATCGTCATTTATATATCCCCCTGTGCACCCCGGCGTCCCCTTTGTAGTTATGTCCCTGTGTCCCGGTCGTCAATTATATTCCCTGTGTCCCGGTCGTCATTTGTGTCCCGGTGTTCCAGTCTGTGATTTCTCTTTGAGTGTCCCGGGCGTCATTTATATTCCTTGTGTCCCGGTGTCCCGGTCGTCATTTATATCCCCCTGTGCCCCCCGGCGTCCCCATTGTAGTTGTGTCCCTGTGTCCCGGTCGTCATTTATATTCCCTGTGTCCCGGTCGTCATTTGTATCCCAGTGTCCCGGTCTGTATATACATTCGTTTTTTAGTTTTGTTTTTCTCCTTTATTTTTTTCCTTTTTTCTTTTTTTTCTTTTTTAGTTTATTTAGATTTTTAGATTTTTTAGTTTTTTTATTAGTTTTTAGTTTTTTTGTAGTTTTTAACATTTTTTTAGTTTTTTTAGTTTTTTTTGTTACTTATGTCCTGGTCGTCATTTATACTCCCTGTGTCCCGGTCGTCATTTGTGTCTCGGTGCTTTGTTGATTGCTAATTTATATTATATTTATATTTATATTTTTTATATTTATTAATATTTTTTTAGTTTTCTTTTTCTCTTATTTTTCAGTTTTTTCCTTTTTTTTAGTTTTTTCTTTTTTAGTTTTTAGTTTTTTTTTGTTTTTTACCTTTTTTTAGTTTTTTAGTTTTTTTTAGTTTTTTGGCTTTTTTAGTTTTTTTATTAGTTTTTAGTTTTTTTTTTTTAGTTTTTGCCTTTTTTTAGTTTTTTCAGTTTTTTTTAGTTTTTAGTTTTTTACCTTTTTTTAGTTTTTTTAGTTTTTTAGCTTTTTTAGTTTTTTTTCTTTTTAGTTTTTTTTTGTAGTTTTTACCTTTTTTAGTGTTTTTTCTTCTTTTGTAATAGTGTGAAATAATTCAGACGTCATATGCGGACAAACACGACGTCACTCGACAGACAGACAGACAGACATAACCCACAAACAACTTATTTTTATATATATTTATTCATATTTTTTTAGTTTTCTTTTTCTCTTTTATTTTTTAGTTTTTTCCTTTT
>NW_027068777.1:0-2018 GCF_032884065.1 Artemia franciscana
TTAGATTTGTAACATAGTGCATATCCACTTAAGCACTAAATATACCTCTAGAGAAAATAAAATGTAAATGTCTCCATAACCATCTAGACCATATCTAGTAGGCTAATAGAACTGAGATTGTCCATTGCCAAGCTGCTGCTAAGAATCAGAAACACAAAGAATTCAGAATAGAAAGCTGTTGTTTTTATAGGCATTGATTATTTAGACCAATAAGATCTGTCATGTATTTCACCACCTTTTAGCTGAATTCTTATGTTTTGCATTTGCTTTGCTAAAAAGTTGTCTTAAAAAGTGCCAAGTTTAAAGAGTTATGTTAATATTTTTCTTGCTGATCAGAACAATTGTCTTTACAATTCTTTCTGTTAAAAGCATTTCAGAGAGTTTATAAGTGCACCATGGGCATATTGCAGTCTCAAATGAGCTTATGAAAAACAAATAGGAAATATAATTTTTCTTATTTTGCATTATTTCAAGACTAGAATATCACAAAACTAAGCTTTCATATTGCTTATTGTATCTTAAGTAAATACAATTCCTGATGGAGTTTTGTTGATACCTGTCTTAAATTTACTTTGTCTAAATAAAATGCATATTGTTTATGGGCAGCAAATATGGCTTGAGTTTTTTTTCTTTTTTCAAACAATTGTTGTTCTGTGGTCACATTTGTGTTCTTTCCTAAGTGGCTGGCTCTCTAGCTTGAGAATCATTGTCCAAAGGGCACAGGTTTAATTCCTGGCATTACCAGTTTATTTGGTTTTGGACAGGGATCAGTGATGTGACTCTCTCAGCTTGGCTAGAATTGGCCCAACTTTAAAATGTCACCTAAAGAAATGTGGAGCAGGAAGGGCATGCAAAAGCATAGGATGGCTGGCCCCTATTTTCCTATTGTACTTCCTGACTAAAGGAACACCTGGTCCTTTACTGGCCTACTGACTTGGCCATATAAGCTTTCTTTTAAACTTATTAAACATAAGTACAAATCAATTTAAAGATTAAAAAACAATCATTTAGAATATAAACAAGACAAATAAATAAATAAAAGTATCCCTTTATAACAATTTAATGAATTGTCACAAATGTAGGTCACTCTTAAGATTGAAATGAACAAAGCTTCAATTATGAATCTGTTTTTTTAAACAGACTGAAGGGACAAACCTTCAAGCTTTGACAAATTCAATCTAACGTTTGGGTTCTTTTCAATGGGAACTTTCTTTGGTTTTTTTTTTTTTACCAACTAAAAACAGTGGGGAAAGCATCAGGCATAAGTGACTTAAGAGAATTGACAACATTTAGAAAAAGCTACATGCAACCTGATCTAAATAAGGATGCTATTGTAGAGTATCAAAGAGAAGTCTAAAGATATATCCCAAATACAGTAAAGGCATATTACAAAGAACAAGAACAGTTTCATAGAATACCATTGAAGTGGTAAAGAAACAAGAAAATTGCAAAAATTGAGATTATAAGATTAACAAGAAACTATGAAAATTACAGGTACAGTAGTATCCTCCTTCCAACAGGAAAAATAAGGGGATTCACACCCCAAAGCTCTGACTATTTTCAATCACACCTTTAGGAGCCAAAAAAATTTAAATATATTTTTTCACATATGTCAAATATGACAGTTGACTCAGGAGTTCGGGGTCAGGGATTCAGCACTCTGTGGTGCCACATATGGAAGGACATTTGCTGTCATAAGCATTGTTAATCCTAGCACACACCCACACTCAAATATAAAATTCTGTAAAATCATAAACATCTTAAACAGCAAAAATAAGACTTTTTTTAGTTTTGATAAATATTATTTGAAAAAGGACACTACAAGGCAAATATCAGGTTCATCAGCATGCTAAATTTGATGTGTCAATGATAAGATTTGTTAAATCTTTTCTGGGATCAAATGTGTTAGCTATAGATAACACAGACATTGCAATATCTATTTGTCCATCCATCTGTTTGATTGAGATTCTGAGACTATGACCCAAGTCAAAAAGGCTAAGGCTTTTAAAGTTTTTTTC
>NW_027068778.1:0-2010 GCF_032884065.1 Artemia franciscana
TTTTATTTTTTATTTTTTTTAGTTTTTTACCTTTTTTTTAGTTTTTTTAGTTTTTTTAGTTTTTTAGCTTTTTTACTTTTTTTATTAGTTTTTAGTTTTTTTTTGTAGTTTTTGCCTTTTTTTAGTTTTTTCAGTTTTTTTTTTAGTTTTTTATTGGTTTTTACCTTTATAGTTTTTTAGTTTTGTTTTTTTAGTTTTTTTAGTTTTTTAGCTTTTTTATTTTTTTTATTAGTTTTTAGTTTTTTTGTAGTTTTTGCCTTTTTTTTAGTTTTTTTAGTTTTTTAGCTTTTTTATTAGTTTTTAGTTTTTTTTTGTAGTTTTTGCCTTTTTTTAGTTTTTTTAGTTTTTTAGCTTTTTTATTTTTTTTATTAGTTTTTAGTTTTTTTTGTAGTTTTTGCCTTTTTTTAGTTTTTTCAGTTTTGACGTCACCTGATCCAGTTTTTTCAGGTGACGTCACCTGATCCACGATCCACAGATCCACAGACAACTTATTTTTATATATATAGATAGTTTTTTTTTTTTACTTATGTCCTGGTCGTCATTTATACTCCCTGTGTCCCGGTGCTTTGTTGATTGCTAATCGAACATTCCTTTTGTCCTGGTCGCTTTCTCTTTGAGTGTCGTCATTTATTAGTTTTTTCCTTTTTTTTTAGTTTTTTATTGGTTTTTACCTTTATTTTAGCTTATTTTTCAGTTTTTTCCTTTTTTTTAGTTTTTTTTTATTTTTTATTTTTTTTAGTTTTTTACCTTTTTTTAGTTTTTTTAGTTTTTTAGCTTTTTTACTTTTTTTATTAGTTTTTAGTTTTTTTTTTGTAGTTTTTGCCTTTTTTTAGTTTTTTCAGTTTTTTTTTTTAGTTTTTTATTGGTTTTTACCTTTATAGTTTTTTTAGTTTTTTAGCTTTTTTATTTTTTTTATTAGTTTTTAGTTTTTTTTGTAGTTTTTGCCTTTTTTTAGTTTTTTCAGTTTTGACGTCACCTGATCCAGTTTTTTCAGGTGACGTCACCTGACACATCCATCCATCCATCCACAGACAACTTATTTTTATATATATAGATAGATAGATAGTTTTTTTTTTTTTACTTATGTCCTGGTCGTCATTTATACTCCCTGTGTCCCGGTGCTTTGTTGATTGCTAATCGAACATTCCTTTTGTCCTGGTCGCTTTCTCTTTGAGTGTCGTCATTTATTAGTTTTTTCCTTTTTTTTTTAGTTTTTTATTGGTTTTTACCTTTATTTTAGCTTATTTTTCAGTTTTTTCCTTTTTTTAGTTTTTTTTTATTTTTTATTTTTTTTAGTTTTTTACCTTTTTTTAGTTTTTTTAGTTTTTTTAGTTTTTTAGCTTTTTTACTTTTTTTATTAGTTTTTAGTTTTTTTTTGTAGTTTTTGCCTTTTTTTAGTTTTTTCAGTTTTTTTTTTAGTTTTTTATTGGTTTTTACCTTTATAGTTTTTTAGTTTTGTTTTTTTAGTTTTTTTAGTTTTTTAGCTTTTTTATTTTTTTTATTAGTTTTTAGTTTTTTTGTAGTTTTTGCCTTTTTTTTAGTTTTTTTAGTTTTTTAGCTTTTTTATTAGTTTTTAGTTTTTTTTTGTAGTTTTTGCCTTTTTTTAGTTTTTTTAGTTTTTTAGCTTTTTTATTTTTTTTATTAGTTTTTAGTTTTTTTTGTAGTTTTTGCCTTTTTTTTAGTTTTTTCAGTTTTGACGTCACCTGATCCAGTTTTTTCAGGTGACGTCACCTGATCCACGATCCACAGATCCACAGACAACTTATTTTTATATATATAGATAGTTTTTTTTTTTACTTATGTCCTGGTCGTCATTTATACTCCCTGTGTCCCGGTGCTTTGTTGATTGCTAATCGAACATTCCTTTTGTCCTGGTCGCTTTCTCTTTGAGTGTCGTCATTTATTAGTTTTTTCCTTTTTTTTTTAGTTTTTTATTGGTTTTTACCTTTATTTTAGCTTATTTTTCAGTTTTTTCCTTTTTTTTAGTTTTTTTTTATTTTTTATTTTTTT
>NW_027068779.1:0-1980 GCF_032884065.1 Artemia franciscana
ATCACATTCTTTACCATGTGCAATCATAAAATTGTCTAATATCTTCATTTGTTCAACATACGTAGCTATTACCCTCAAAAACTAAAACTTTTGAAATAGGAAAAGAGCCTTTAATCACATTCTTTACCATGTGCAATCATAAAATTGTCTAATATCTTCATTTTTTCCACAGACAAAGCTCTTACCCCCGAAAACTAAAACTTTTGAAATAGGAAAAGAGCCTTTAATCACATTCTTTATCATTTGCAATCATAAAATAGTCTAATATCTTCATTTTTTAACATACGTAGCTATTACCCTTGAAAACTAAAATTTTTGACAAAGAAAAGAGCCTTTAATCACATTCTTTACCATTTGCAATCATAAAATAGTCTAATATCTTCATTTTTTCAACATACGTAGCTATTGTCCTCGAAAACTAAAACATTTGAAAAAGGAAAAGAGCCTTTAATCACATTCTTTACCATGTGCAATCATAAAAAAGGCTAATATCTTAATTTTTTCCACCAGACATAGCTATTACCCTCGAAAAATAAAAGTTTTGAAATAGGAAAAGAGCCTTTAATCACATTCTTTACCATTTGCAATCATAAAATAGTCTAATATCTTCATTTTTTCAACATACGTAGCTATTACCCTCGAAAACTAAAACTTTTGACATAGGAAAAGAGCCTTTAATCACATTCTTTACCATGTGCAATCATAAAATAGTCTAATATCTTCATTTTTTCCACAGACATAGCTATTACCCTCGAAAACTAGAACTTTTGAAATAGGAAAAGAGCCTTTAATCACATTTTTTACCATTTGCAATCATAAAATAGTCTAATATCTTCATTTTTTCAACATACGTAGCTATTACCCTCGAAAACTAAAACTTTTGACATAGGAAAAGAGCCTTTAATCACATTCTTTACCATGTGCAATCATAAAATAGTCTAATATCTTCATTTTTTCCACAGACATAGGTATTACCCTCGAAAACTAAAACTTTTGAAATAGGAATAGAGCCTTTAATCACATTCTTTACAATGTGCAATCATAAAATAGTCTAATATCTTCAATTTTTTCAACAAACCTAGCTATTACCCTCGAATACTAATATATTACCTTATACTAATAAGCTATTACCCTCGAATACTATATATATATATATATATATATATATATATATATATATATATATATATATATATATAACACTAATATATATTATTATAACACTATTATATATATATATATATATATATATATATATGTATATATATATATATATATATATATATATATATATATATATATATATATATATATACACTAATATATATTATTATAACACTATTATATATATATATATATATATATATATATATATATATATATATATATATATATATATATATGTATATATGTATATATATATATATATATATATATATATATATATATATATATATATATATATATATATATATCTGAATTTTATTATGAATATAATTTTATTGTCATTTTATATATGAATTAAAATGGAATAGATGTGGGCATCAAGTCATGGTTAATTATAGAAAAAGCCAAGACAGAATTGAGTGAGAAGAAAATCATTGAGGCCAAAGGCCTCGACCGAGTCCGTTGATTTTTGAATTAAAATGGAATAGTTGTGGGCATAAAGTCATGGCTAATTGTAGAAAAACATCTGAACTATGAGACGTGATAAGATATGAAAACTTCTGTAAGTCTAAGATTGAGTTCGTCTATGATTTGGATCTTTTCTTCTAACTTTAAAACCAGTATCCACCCTGTTGGGACCCAGTATTTTCCAAGATTTTTTATTTTCCAAGATTTTAGTTTTCGAGGGTAATAGCTTTGTCTGTGGAAAAAATGAAGATATTAGACAATTTTATGATTGCAAATGGTAAAGAATGTGATTAAAGGATCTTTTCCTATGTCAAAAGTTTTAGTTTTTGAGGGTAATAGCTACGT
>NW_027068780.1:0-2003 GCF_032884065.1 Artemia franciscana
ACTATATTGAAAAAGTTGACTGGCAACTAGACTAATTCCAAGGAGAAAAAAGCTATATCGAACATTCACCGGTGATTTTCGAAATTCACCAATATGCGGACAATCACTGTAAAATTTTGTTACAAATGATAAAGAATTATATCGCACCTGAATCAAAATTCTAACATATTTAAGCGTTAAATTTAACTTGAAATAATACTATCCATCAACATTTTTCTATAGTGAAATTATAGTTTTATTATAGTTTTATTGAAATTATAGTTTTATTGATTTATAAGTTTCTATACTGACACCCTAGTGACTAAATCTCTCAAAGTGTGCCCTAGCAGAGAAAGTTTTTTATGGAAAGTCATGCTTTTGCAGTACAGCAAGTTCTCGAAATGGTTTCATACCTGTTTAGGGATTAAATAAAAAAAAAACTAGTTTTTTTAACTGAAAGTAAGGAGCGACATTAAAACTTAAAACGACCAGAAATTACTCCGTTTATGAAATGGGTTGTCCCCTCCGCAATCCCTCGCTCTTTATAAAAGACAAAAAAAAAGAATTAAAACACTTTCAAACTTCTAAATTAAAAAATAACACTTTAATTTGTACTGTTTTTAACATTCTCACTTCAAAGATCACTCACTCAAAAAAAGGATCGGTTCATATCAACTATTTGGTCATCATTCTCTTTCTCCTCCACATCTTCTTCATCTTCATCCTCTTCCGCGGCCCCGTTCTTGGCGGTACCTAGATTATGAAGATACTCGCATGACATAGACTCCTTTTGGTATTGGCTTTTTAACGGGACCGCTTGACCAACGACAATCATTCACAGCTTAAGCAACCGTGAGCAGTAGAGCTCAAGTTAGCTAATGGGCAACTGGAAGTTCTGAATAGCCAGTGACCACAGCTTGAATGGTTTAAGTGCTATTAAAGACATAGGGCGATCCATGCAGAGCGATCTAACTTGAGCTCTACTGCTCACGGTTGCTTGAGCTGTGAATGATTGTCGTTGGTCAAGCGGTCCCGTTAAAAAGCCAATACCAAAAGGAGTCTATGTCATGCGAGTGACACCTCCGACCTCTTTTGTCTTTTAAAAACTGAACTAGAACTTATAATTTACAATTAAATGTATCCCTTCCGATGTTTATACGAGCAGCCCTTCCGTAAAAACCATATATACCCCAGGGAGTAACTTACAACACTCGATCCTGGACCCTGTGGAGTTTTTACACCCCGAAGTTAATTGTATATAATCCTTGAACTAAGATTAAAATTTGTGTCATATGCATTTGCGAAAAAGAGGGCGTGGAAGATCTTTGCCCTTGATCACTTTTAACTCCTAGAAACGACTCTATAGCTTCCAATATCTAATCGAATGAGCCCCCTCCGAAGTTTATGTGACCAACTTTTCCCTAGAAACTTTATATGCGCGCAGGGCATAAGTTACAAGCCTTCCCCTGGGTTTTGGGGGGGGGTGTATTTTGATCCCGAAGTTTTGTCATCTGGTCGTGGGTGCGTTTTAATTGAAATGGCTATCTCAAAATTTTGATTGGATGCATTTGGGGAAAAGAGGGTGATTGTGGGGCGGGGGCATGAATACCTGCCGATCACTTTTGACGACTCTTAGAAATTTCAATTTCCAATCAAATGAGCAACATCTGATGTTTATATGACCACACCTTACAAAAAGCCTTATCTGCCCACGGGACAAAACTTAAAACACTTCCCCCGGGCTCTAAGGAGTTTTTTGACCCCTTATATTTTGATATTTACATTTTAAACTATTTTGAATGAAATCTATATCACAAATTTTGTTCAGATGAATTTTTGAGGAAAGGGGCTTTGGGGGGGGGGGGCTAGTTGCCCTCCGATAACTTTTCACTCTTAAAAAGGACAATAAAATCCCAATTTCCAAGCGAATGGGTGCCCTCCATAGCTTACACCACCGTGGGTATGTTTTATTAGGATTGAGCGTCAGAGAAATATATTAGAAGAATATTGGATAGGGGGTATAT
>NW_027068781.1:0-1999 GCF_032884065.1 Artemia franciscana
TGAAGATATTAGACTATTTTATGATTGCATATGGTACAGAATGTGATTAAAGGCTCTTTTCCTATTTCAAAAGTTTTAGTTTTCGGGGGTAATAGCTATGTCTGTGACAAAAATGAAGATATTAGACTATTTTATGATTGCACATGGTAAAGAATGTGATTAAAGGCTCTTTTCCTATTTCAAAAGTTTTAGTTTTCAGGGGTAATAGCTATGTCTGTGGAAAAAATGAGGATATTAGACTATTTTATGATTTTCATGGTAAAGAATGCGATTAAACGCTCTTTTCCTATTTCAAAAGTTTTAGTTTTCGAAGGTAATAGCTACGTCTGTGGAAAAAATGAAGATATTAGACTATTTTATGATTGCATATGGTAAAGAATGTGACTCAAGGCTCTTTTCCTATTTCAAAAGTTTTAGTTTTCGGGGGTAATAGCTACGTCCGTGGAAAAAATGAAGATATTAGACTATTTTATGATTGCACATGGTAAAGAATGTGATTAAAGGCTCTTTTCCTATTTCAAAAGTTTTAGTTTTCGGGGGTAGTAGCTACGTCTGTGGAAAAAATGAAGATATTAGACTATTTTATGATTGCATATGGTAAAGAATGTGATTAAAGGCTCTTTTCCTATTTCAAAAGTTTTAGTTTTCGGGGTTAATAGCTACGTCCGTGGAAAAAAATGCAGATATTAGACTATTTTATGATTGCAAATGGTAAAGAATGTGATTAAAGGCTCTTTTCCTATTTCGAAAGTTTTAGTTTTCGGGGGTAATAGCTACATCTGTGGAAAAAATGAAGAAATTAGACTATTTTATGATTGCAAATGGTAAAGAATTTGATTACAGACTCTTTTCTAATTCAAAAGTTTTAGTTTTCGGGGGTAATAGCTAAGTCCGTGGAAAAAATGAAGATATTAGACTATTTTATGATTGCACATGGTAAAGAATGTGATTCAAGGCTCTTTTCCTATTTCAAAAATTTTAGTTTTTCGGGGGTAATAGCTACGTCTGTGGAAAAAATTAATATATTAGACTATTTTATGATTGCACATGGTAAAGAATAAGATTAAAGGCTCTTTTCCTATTTCAAAAGTTTTAGTTTTCGAGGGTAATAGCTATGTCTGTGGAAAAAATGAAGATATTAGACTATTTTATGATTGTAAATGGTAAAGAATGTGATTAAGGGCTCTTTTTCTATTTCAAAAGTTTTAGTTAACGGGGGTAATAGCTACGTCCGTGGAAAAAATAAAGATATTAGACTATTTTATGATTGCACATGGTAAAGAATGTGATTAAAGGCTCTTTTCCTATTTCAAAAGTTTTAGTTTTCGAGGGTAATAGCTACATCTGTGGAAAAAATGAAGATATTAGACTATTTTATGATTGCACATGGTTAAGAATGTGATTAAAGGCTCTTTTCCTATTTCAAAAGTTTTAGTTTTCGAGGGTAATAGCTACATCTGTCGAAAAATGAAGATATTAGACTATTTTATGATTGCATATGGTAAAGAATGTGATTAAAGGCTCTTTTCCTATTTCAAAAGTTTTAGTTTTCGAGGGTAATAGCTACGTCTGCGGAAAAAATGAAGATATTAGACTATTTATGATTGCACATGGTAAAGAATGTGATTAAAGGCTCTTTTCCTATTTCAAAAGTTTTACTTTTCGAGGGTAGTAGCTACGTCTGTGGAAAAAATGAAGATATTAGACTATTTTATGATTGCATATGGTTAAGAATGTGATTAGAAGGCTCTTTTCCTATTTCAAAAGTTTTAGTTTTCGAGGGTAATAGCTACATCTGTCGAAAAAATGAAGATATTAGACTATTTTATGATTGCATATGGTAAAGAATGTGATTAAAGGCTCTTTTCCTATTTCAAAAGTTTTAGTTTTCGAGGGTAATAGCTACGTCTGCGGAAAAAATGAAGATATTAGACTATTTTATGATTGCACATGGTAAAGAATGTGATTAAAGGCTCTTTTCCTATTTCAAAAGTTTTAC
>NW_027068782.1:0-1997 GCF_032884065.1 Artemia franciscana
AAACCTTTGCAAAGAAGTCTTTCCGGGATTGTGGGGACGTTAACTCAGGCGGCATATCGTTTGCTTTCACAACCACCGAGTAAAGTGGCTTTGATGGCGGATTCGCTGCTGAACGGGGAGTGGGTGAGCCCTGGGAAATAGCGTCGCTTATGGTAGTACATTGCTGCGATACCCCGGCGAGCTGCTGAGCACACTGTTCAGATGCAAGTTTGATCTTATCCGCGATAGCCCCTAATCCGGCATCAAACTTTCGACACATCTCGTTTACTTTTATTCTCACGCAGGCACTGACTTCATCAGGGCAGGTGGGCACTTCCTGCGGATCAAAAATTACGAAAGTAGGCAAGGGCTTTTTCTCTTTAGCGCAAAGGGCTAGGATTTTCGCCATTTCCATCACGTTATCAGAATCGTTTGCCGTTTTCCGATAGACGTAATCATAACCAATCTCATTGGCAAGCGTTATAAGTTTCTCCTTCGCACTAAGAATTTCAGCATGATCAAAGAACTCCACAGCTCGCTTAACAATGCTTTCAATTTTGTTCCCCGCTTGCATGGATCGCGTGAGAAAGTTCAGTACAGCATTGCGTACGAGAGTCCCCATTGCTTGCGTCACAGCATTCAACGCAATTTTCGGATAGCGTACACAAGTATAAGGGAAGCGTCGGGACCTGCTCACCTATTCCCCGCAATTTAAGGGTAACTAAATACCAGCAGGTACGTACGGCTCTTGCGGCAGGCACCCGCCCCTCTTCTGCTTACAACCTGTGTACGTTTACCTATCGGGAATATTATTTCGCGGCTCGCTTTGCATGGAAAATTCTTCAAAAGAATTTGATTTTAGATCCAGATAATTCTTCAGACAACCAATCCTCACTCGACAGCCGATGAAATTCAGCAAAGTAACCTTGACTAGACTGGAGCCTATGCTGAAGTCATTTACTATCTAAATCTCTTGACAGAGGTCTTGTAAGTTTAGCCTAATTAGACAAACACATTTAAATCACACAATCTTCAATTCTCTGGTCTGTTGGTGGCTTTTTGACGAAATTTCACTGGACTTTGAATATGATAACCAAACTTTCCAAACGTTTTCGGCTGCCGACTTTTTGGCTGATTTTTCAAATTCGCCCAAAAGAAATTATATTGGCAACTTCGGAGCGGCAACAGCGACAAAGAAAAGTCGAAATCAGGACACGTTGAAATCTCTAGGGAATTACACTTATATATCACCAACTAGAAACAAATCAAACACAATAAAAATCCAAGGTAAGTAAGTATAGTATAACACTTTAGGGTCTATTAATAAGGAAGATAACACACTAGGTATGGAAAAATGTCTTTGACTCACTATTTGAGGCAATAATCCACAATTAGAAATTCGTAAACACTTTCTGACCGATGATAGTGTAAACCTTCTAAAGTTTCCCTCGGATATGCATTACCTCGTTCAACCTGCGCGAAGATCTGGGACTCGGGGTCGTCCCTCTGGTGGCCTAGCCATAATCACGCGCTCTAACTCGGGGCCCCCCGTGTGTGTCGAGCAGAATGAATGGTTCCAAGCTGCCAAAATGCATGGCGTGTTTTTCGTAAATGTTTATTTACCAACCAATTACAATGACATCGCTTCAGAAAAGAAGTTTGCAAAAGCATGCCAGAAGCTCGGAAAGTGCCTCCTCAGTTTAGTCCAGAAATCATGCCCTGTTATAATTCTTGGTGACTTTAACTGCAATCTCGACGATCATTCCTGCCCTCGGGCTGTACTATTGCTGAACGCCTTACCAAGCGGATTTAAAGTTGCTAAGAAGGATAAGTGCTATTCCTATATCAGTACCGCAAAAACCGTCTCAAATCTTGATCATGTAGTAACTTACAAACTGGACCTAGAGTCAGTCTCGGTTGGATCTGACGGTGCCTATTCGGATCATTTACCTCTCTCTTTTGCAATACCAGCCGTCAGTCCCCAGTGTGCTCCAAAAACCAAGCCTGAGCCAGCACGT
>NW_027068783.1:0-1998 GCF_032884065.1 Artemia franciscana
TTTCATAGTGAAGCTGAAAAATAAAGAAGAAAAAGAAAACTGAAAAAAGAAAATATGTAAAAAACTAAAAAATACTAAAAAGAAAAAACACTCAAAGAGAAATTACAGACCGGGACACAAATGACGACCGGGACAGAGGGAATATAAATAACGACCGGGACACTCAAAGAGAAATTACAGACTGGGATACCGGGACACAAATGACGACCGGGACACAGGGAATATAAATGACGACCAGGACACAGGTATTTAAGAATATCGTTCAAAGACAAATTTTTAATTGTAAGAAGACCGTTGAAAGAGAAATTTCTAATTGTAGAATGACTGAAGAACCTACAATGGCAACACCCGAGGAAGCTGCTCAAAACGAATGTATTCAAGCCGAAGTAGCTGAGTTGGTAAAGCGTTATGTTTCAGGTTCTAGGTCCGAGAGGCTCCAGGTTTGAACCTTGGCTTTAGCATTAATACAAAAGAAGAAAAAAACTAAAAAAGGTAAAAACTACAAAAAAACTAATATGGCGCGTAACGACTTACGCGCGCGGGGGGGCTTGGGGGGCGCGAAGCGCCCCACCAACTAGGTGTTGGCGTGGCGCGAAGCGCCACCCCAACAGCTAGTATATATATATATATATATTTAACTACGTAAAACATGCAAATATACAACATTCTTTGCTGTCCCATTGTCTGTCCATATAAATAGATTGTCAGGTTTCATAATAATTGTCCATGGGAAAACAATCCGTATTCAGATCTATATCGCATTTTTCTAACGATTGCCCTTGAGCTTTGTTGATGTTGATTGCTAATCGAACATTCTCTGTGTCCCCGTCGTCATTTATATATCCCCCTGTGCCCTCGGCGTCCCCGTTGTAGTTGTGTCCCTGTGGCCTGGTCGTCATTTATATTCCCTGTGTCCCGGTCGTCATTTGTGTCCCCGTGTCCTGGTCTGTAATTTCTCTTTGAGTGTCCCGTTCGTCATTTATATTCCCTGTGTCCCGGTGTCCCGGTCTGTAGAGTCATCTTATAATGACGTTATATACAAAGCCTTATATACTTATAATGACGTCAAATGCAAACCCACAAACAAACAAACATGCATATATACAACTTATTTTATATATATATAGATACAGTTTCTTCTTTAGTTTTTTTTCTTTTTTAGTTTTTTCTTTTTTTTAGTTTCTTCTTTTTATTGATTTGTTTTCTTCAATTTGTCAATGTTCATTCTAACATTGACACTTGGAAAAATCTTTACGTGCCAAGCATACTAAAGCTCCAACAATTTATATTAAACCTTAATAAAAGGGGGTATCTGTTTTAAGGTTTTCGAATTACTTTAATCTATTGTCAAAATATATATTTTTAAATATATTTTTACAAATATATTTTTGTGTTGAGGGTTTAAATGTAAAAACTGGGAGGTGCATAAATATTTCGAAATATTTTGACAATAGATTAATGTAATTTGAAAACCTTAAAAAAGATACTTAAAATTTTGAGGTTTATTATAAATTGTTGAGGTTTAGCAAGCTTGACACGTGGAGATTTTTCCAACTGTCAATGTTAGAATGAAAATTAACAAATTGAAAAACATTGAAAAAGATAGAATGTTACCAAATCCTACAATAGAAGAAACAGCCGAGGAAGCTTCTCAAAGAGTTAATGCCAAAAGGTTTGCGGCTAAAGAACGCAAAACCACGCAATTAGATGAAGATCAACCTGGACAGCGAGAGTCAAATCGTATCAAAACTGAAAATGATAGGTTTTTTTTGTTAAAAAGCAAAAGGTTTTTTGTACAAAAAACCTTTGTTTTTTTATTAAAAAACAAAGGTTCGGCGATATGTATTTCATAGTGACGCTGAAAAATAAAGAAGAAAATGAAAACTGAAAAAAGAAAAAAGGTAAAAAACTAAAAAATAACTAAAAAATAAAAAAATTAAAGAAGAAGAAACCTAAAAATAAAAAACGTAAAAAAATAAAAAAAAAATAAAAAGGTAA
>NW_027068784.1:0-1996 GCF_032884065.1 Artemia franciscana
GAAAAATATATATTTATATTTTATATATATATTTTCTATATATTGTCTGTCTGTGTAACGATGACTCTGGTCAAACATTTTCAGATCAATTGCTGGCGATTGGAAACGGAAAGCTCCCAGTAGTGGGAAAGCCAAGAATGTTGTATATTCGAAATTTTTACGTAGTTTGAAACACATATATAAATCTATCTATATTCACAGGTGGGACACAGGGACACAACTACAATGGCGCGTAACTAATATGGCGCGTAACGACTTACGCGCGCGGGGGGGCTTGGGGGGGGCGCGAAGCGCCCCACCAACTAGGTGTTGGGGTGGCGCTTCGCGCCACCCCAACAGCTAGTATATATATATATATATATGGGACATAGGGACACAACTACAATGGCGCGTAACTACTATGGCGCGTAACGACTTACGCGCGCGGGGGGGTGCTCAAAGAGTCTATGCCAAAAAACTTGCTGCTGATAGTTCCTCGGCACGCTTTCTTTTCTGACTTTCTCTATCAGCAGCAAGTTTTTTGGCATAGACTCTTTGAGCATCTTCATCAGTCATTGTAAACTTAAACATTAATAGATTTCTACGTGAACATATGTCTTATATAACTTGAATGATGTCACCGTCAAAGCAAAAATGACGGCAACTAATTTCATGACTTAATTTCAGAACTTAATTTCTGTGTTGACTGACGTCATGAAATTAGTTGTCGTCATTTTTGTTATGACGATGCTTAGTATATTGTAAAACACATTAATTTGGTTAATAATATACCATTTAAAACACCAAAATGAACATGCTGGAGTAGTCACTCGGTGAGAGAGGGTGTCAGAACGGAGAATGAAGGTCCCAGGTTCAAATCCTGGTTAGGCTAAAAAAGGTAAAAATCTAAAAACTAAAAAAAAAACTGAAAAAACTAAAAAAGGCAAAAACTACAAAAAAAACTAAAAACTAATAAAAAAAAAATTAAGAATAAAAATAAAAAAAAAATAAAAAAGATAAAAACTAAAAAAAAGTAAAAAGAAAAAACGAAAAAAAACTAAAAAAGCTAAAAAAAAGGTAAAAACCAATAAAAAACTGAAAAGAAAAAAAGGAATAAAACTAAAAAAATTTTCATCTAAAAAACTAAACAAAACTAAAAAAGGTAAAAACTAAAAGAACTAAAAAGAAAAAAAACTAAAAAAGGAAAAAAAAAATAAAAAAAATATAAATGACGACCGGGACACAAGGAATATAAATGACGCCCGGGACACTCAAAGAGAAACCAGAGACTGGGACACCGGGACACAAATGACGACCGGGACACAGGGAATATAAATGACGACCGGGACACAGGGACATAACTACAAAGGGGACGCCGGGGTGCACAGGGGGATACATAAATGACGATGGCGACTCAGGGAATGGTCGATTAGCAATCACCATCAACAAAGCTCAAGGGCAATCATTAGAATCATGAGGTATAGATCTGAATACGGATTGTTTTCCCATTGACCATTATATGTTGCATGTTCAAGAGTCGGTAAACCTGACAATCTATTTATATGCACAGACAATGGGACAGCAAAGAATGTTGTATATACGCAAGTATTACGTAGTTAAAAACATATATATATATATATATATATATATATATATATATATATATATATATATATATATATATATATATATATATCTATCTATATTCACAGGTGGGACATAGGGACACAACTACAATGGCGCGTAACTAATATGGCGCGTAACGACTTACGCGCGCGGGGGGGCTTGGGGGGGGCGCGAAGCGCCCCCACCAACCAGGTGTTGGGGTGGCGCGAAGCGCCACCCCAACAGCTAGTATATATATATATATATATATATATATATATATATATATATATATATATATATATATATATATATATATATATATCTATATTCACAGGTGGGACATAGGGACACAACTACAATGGTGCGTAACTAATATGGCGGGTAACGACTTACGCGCGCGGGGGGGCTT
>NW_027068785.1:0-1990 GCF_032884065.1 Artemia franciscana
CACAAGTCTTCCACTACAAGGTTCTTTAATATATATATTAAAAAACAAGTTTTTTTTTAACTGAACGTAAGGAACGATATTAAAACTTAAAACGAACAGAAATTACTTCGTATATGAAAGGGGCTGCTTCCTCATCAATGCCCCGCTCTTTACGCTAAAGGTTGACTCTTTCTCTCAACTCTTATTTTTAAAAAAGTAAAAAAATTTAGCGTGAAGAGCCGGCGTTGATGAGGAAGCAGACCCTTTCATATACGAAGTAATTTCTGTTCGTTTTAAGTTTTAATGTCGCTCCTTTCTTTCAGTTAAAAAAAAACTTGTTTTTTTTATTTAATTCCTGAACGTTTTTGAATCAATGCATTTTTTTATTTTGGCTCTCCTCAGAGGAATAATTAATAGGAAATTTGCATATTTTTTTGGCTAAATGGCTTTCTCATAGTTTTGATCGAATGATTTTGACAAAAAAGGAGCGGGGGAGGAGGTCTAGTTGCCCTCCAATTTTTTTTACTTAAAAAGGCAACTAGAACTTTCAATTTCTTACGAATGTTTTCATTAATAAGAGATATACGTAACTTTTAAATTAACTTACGTAGCGACTTTTTTTCTTGTCATGTTTTTATTACATATATGAGGTGGTTAACCCCCTCGTCAGTACCTCGCTCTTTACACTAAAGCTTAAATTTTGTCCCAATTCATTAAGAATGACCCCTGAATCACAAAAGCCGTAGAATAAATAGTTGCAACTACTAAAAATACGTTAGCGTAAACACCGAGGTATTAGGAGGAGGTTAGCCCCTCATATGCGTAATAATTTATGTTCGTTTTAAGTTTTAATGCTGCTCCTTACTTCCAGTCGAAAAAACTTATTCATATTTATTTTTTCGTTGTTTTTTTAAATAATGCAAGAAAATCCTGCGCTCCCTTCATGGAAATTTTCTTCCCCTATGACAAATTCCTCGATGGAAAGTTCCCCAAACATATCCCCCTCTTCTTAGCCCCTCCCCCAACCAAAAAATCCCCCTGAAAACGTCTGAACACTTCCCAATAACCATTACTATATGTAAGGACTGGCCAAAGTTTGTAACTTGTAGCCCTCTGAAGGGGCTAGGGGGAGTAAGTCGTCCCGAAAGAGATAGTTATAAGATTTTTCGACTACGATGAAGAAAATGGCTATCTCAGAATTTTGATCCGTTGACTTTGGGAAAATAATTAGCGTGGGAGGGGGCCTAAGTGCTCTCCATTTTTTGGTCACTTAAAAAGGGAACTAGAACTTTTCGTTTTTGTTAGAAAGAGCCCTCTCGTAATATTCTAGGACCACTTGGTCAATACGATCACCCCTGGGGAAAAAAAACAACAAACAAGTAAACAGGCATCCGTGATCTGCTTTCTGGCAAAAAAATAAGATTCTATTATTCGTTAAGATTCTAGGACTTTTAGGGGGTGTTTTTCCCTATTTTTTAAAATAAGGCTCATTTTCTCAGGCTCGTAACTTTTGATGGGTAAGACTAAACTTGATGAATCTTATATATTTAAAATCAGCATTAAAAATGCGATATATATATATATATATATATATATATATATATATATATATATATATTTGTGTTTGTGCTGTTGCATTGGTGATTTCTCTTTTCATGATATTATTCCAGGTTGGATTCGGTGCTGGTGGAGAAAATTTTTTAGTTTTCTCCCAGACAGACCTTTACCCTGGTCCAGGTTTTTAACCTGATATTGTTAATTATTGGTGAGATTGCACTTATGCAAATTTATTGTTCTTTCATGTTTTTGTTTATGTATTTATTGACCTATTGACCTTGGCATGTTTTTTGAACTTTGATTGCTGGATTTTGATTTGGATGTTGGTTTGTTTTGGATTTATTTTCAATAACTTTTAATGCAACAAAACACAAATATTAGCCTCGGAACTCGGAACGATTTTTTGAAAGTTAGTAAGTGTAAGAGTCGTTGTTTTCTTTGCCAAGATCATTTT
>NW_027068786.1:0-1983 GCF_032884065.1 Artemia franciscana
TGGTTTGGGACGAAGGTCAGTGATGTAACTCTGTAAGTTCAGCCAGAATTGGCCCAAACTTAACAGGCTACCTAGAGAAATCTGGGGTCAGTAAGCAGGAAGGATATGCAAAAGCATAGGATGACTGGCCCCTAGCTTCCTATTGCACTTCCTGTCTAAAGGATTACCTGGTCCTTTACTAGGCTTCTGACTTAGCCATAGGAGCTTTCTTTTAAACCCATTAAATATAAGTACAAAGGAAGAAATGTCAGTAAGGTGGTCCTTCCTTTTCAGTGAATTTTTGATCTACAGACAACAGTGTAGGTCATAAGAATTGGCTGGTGAATGTTTTACAAGGTTTAAAAATTTAGGGCAATTGCTCAGGTTGGCAACTGAGCACAAAAGTAAAATTTTGTGAATGTTATATTTATGTCATGTCCAGAATTTTAAAGTTAATCTTCATTGTTTTTTTTTAATTTCCATGGCCCTAGGACTTTAGTGTATTAAAACCTACCTATGTCCATCCATTTTCTTTTAAACAGAGAGGAGTTCTATGTTTCCTAGCTTCAATAAATTTATATGCAATTTTGAGACCAGGGTTACAAAGTAGGTCAAAACTTGCAAGTGGAACTATGATATGACTAATTAATTTGTAAGAAATGTATATCAATTTAAATATTAAAAAATTATGTAGAAAACAAACAAGACAAATAAATAAAAGTATCCCTTTACAACCATTTAATTAAGTGTAACAAATGTAGATTATCCCTAAGATTGAAATGAACAAAGCTTCAATTATGAATCTGTTTTCTTTAAACAGACTGAAGGGACAAACCTCCAAGCTATGACAAATTCAATCTCACTTTTGATCTCTTTCCTTTTCAATAGGAACTTTCTTTGGATATTTTTTCAACCAAGTAAAAACAGTAGGGACATGATCAGGTATAAGTGACCTTCCACTAAGCCTACATACCCAGGGGAAAATTGTGCAGCTATACTAATAATTGGTATTTTTTTTGTTGTTCATATGTTTGATTTACAAATAAAGTGAACATACTCCTTGATGCCCTTTTTTATTTTTTACAAACATAATAAGTGCTTCAAGAACAAGTTTTTGAGCTCTTGAAAATGACCAAAGTATACTCAAATAGTTTTTGGGTATAAGAAAGCTTAAAACATTGGTCTTAAACTTACTGTTTCATTATTAATCCATTTTTTACATGTTGTATAATCTATGAGCACTGATTTTCCACAATTAAGTTGGATTAATAAATTTTACAATATTATGCTGTATTTCTTCTTCTTTGATGCCAAATTTTCAATTAAGGTACGTGTTTTTGGTCATTTTTGACAAAATAATGTATGTTTTTCACTGCCAAAATTTGTTAGGTTAAGTAAGGTCAAAAAGTTCTTAAACTTGAACTAGCAAAATAAACAATTATTATATTTGTAAGGAACATACAAAAAGGCATCAAGTGGTATATTCACTTTATTTGTAAATCAAAATATGAACAACAATAAATTCACCTCTAACATACCTAATTTGCAAACATATAGCCCAAATTATATATTTCCAATGTTTTCTGCCACCTGTTACTTGTTTTGCCACAGTTGCCTCAATTAACAGGTACAAGGGTTGAGGGATAGATTGGCAGAATCAATAGAAAATATGTAATTTCAGCTATAGATTTCCATATTAGCAGGGTTGGGGCTAAAGTAGAGCAGGGCTGCATGTAGAAAGCTATAATTATTATG
The DNA here is from genome assembly GCF_032884065.1 of Artemia franciscana. Classification (NCBI taxonomy): domain Eukaryota; kingdom Metazoa; phylum Arthropoda; class Branchiopoda; order Anostraca; family Artemiidae; genus Artemia; species Artemia franciscana. The sequence continues at coordinate 1,735 of NW_027068786.1, forward strand.
TAAATTACAAAGAATCATCTTTTTTTAACAGGTTTTCTTCTATAGGTCTACAGGTCCTTCTCTTGGCTTATACCACATCAAGCATTATATAACCAAAGAAGAATAAGTAGCAAAAAGCTATATATACATAAGCACATGTTATTTAACAATGACTTCTCTAGTGCTTAACTATGACCCCTTAGTAATATTAACAAGAAACAAGAGTAAAACTGGTGCAAACAGTATTACTGGCTTTCATATAAAGTGAAT
>NW_027068787.1:0-1980 GCF_032884065.1 Artemia franciscana
CCCTAATTTTAAGAGGATGGCAGCTAACACTATGGATCCAGTGACTGGGGCTTCTACATGGGCCTTAGGTAGCCAGATAACCTGGCTGATAACCTCACCCAAGAATTAAGATAATTGTAGGAATTAAGGAGCACTCCAAGAAAACGTAAAATAAAATAAATGACCGAGTAGTGAAAGTGAGTCATAAGAGAACAAACAGACTTAAAAGAATGATTCTATAGCTTAGCGGCCAACTTGGCTTCAATCTGATAACTATTAAAAGAAAAATTCCTGAGGTTAAAGTCAATAGGGTGCTCCCCCATTCTAAGTGAAGTTCAAATATTAACTTATAATTTAGTATTGAATATATTAGAATTGAGGTAAGGAACCACTTATTTATTTAAAAACTGTACTTAGTCTGATCCTGATGAACGCACTAAAAATACTAATACTGATAACCTTAAATCTCCTTCACAAACTGTAATTCTGAGGAAGATGAATGCATTAATTATTCTTATGTAGTTTGAATACATTAATAATCCGAACAATAAGAGGATGAGGAACTCTAATCTCAGCAGGGTTAATAAAAATGCTTGCTTCTTGAAGAGAAGATTAATAACCCTAAGAAGAGTGATAAATAAATTATTATAATAGACTGAGTAATTACAAAATAATGTCGGTCTTGTAAACCGGATTTAGAGAAATATCTCGGTCTTCAAAAGTTATTAACATCTTTAGATTCCAAAGTTACTATTTTTATTAAACTACCTTTTGATATTCTAAGATCTATTGTTGTTATTTCTATACTTATGCTCCTAATAAATCATCATCTTGCTTTTACACTCTCGTTATTTATTCAAACTCTATTAATTTGTATTATGCTTAAAAATATTTCCCTGTGAATTTCCTTAATTCTTTTTTTGATCTCTTTTTAGGTGGAATTCTGGTAATATTTATTTATGTGTCTTCACTCAGAGCTAACGAGAAGTTTGCTATTGAGTTTACTTCATTCATATGGATCCTTCCTACAATTATCTTCTCTTTCTTGGTTTTGGTTAAAAATGATATATTTATAAGCTCTTCTTCAGGGTACCTCTATCCTGCTGACTTCATGGTCATTAATTTTAATGTTAATAGACTTACTCCATTAGCCTAATCATTTGTAATAGTGTACTCATTTTTAGCCCTCCTACTAGTTATTGACTTTTTGAACAGCAATAAGAAGCCCTTACGGTCGATGGTTTAATGCTCCCGTGATTTTTTTAAATAAAATGGTATCTTTACGCAAGACGCAGCCTACCCTCAAGATTATTTATTCTGCCCTAGTAAACCTATCTGTTCCTGCTAACATTTCCATTTGATGGACGTTCGGTTCCCTCCTAGTTCTATGCCTGATTATCCAGATCGTTACTGGCCTATTCTTAGCCATGCATTATACAACAATAGTAGACTTGGCTTTTTGCCGAGTAGCTCATATTTGCCGAGATGTCAACTACGGTTGACTACTCCGCACTATTCACGCCAATGGTGCCTCTGTTTTCTTTATTTGTATTTATTTTCATATTGGTCAAGGAATATATTATGGCTCTTTTCATTACTTTGAGAAATTAATAACTCGGATGGCCTTGTAATAGCCGCTAATTTTTTGGATATGTTCTCCCATGAGGATAGATGTCTTTTTGAGGAGCTACTGTAATTACGAGCCTAGTATTTGCCGTACCTTATATCAGTAATAATGTAGTACAATCATTGCGGGGCACACTTGCTGTTGATAATCCTACTCTAGCGCGATTTTTCACTTTTGATTTTTTTAATCCCCTTTCTAGTAGCTGGTTTAACAATAATTCACCTTTTATTCCTTCATCAAAGAGGCTCTAATAATCCTCTTGGGATTAACACCAACCTAGACAAATTACCATTCCACCCTTATTTTTCTATTAAGGATACCGTGGGATTTATAGTGCTGATCTTTTTTCTTGTAGCTCTGTCCCTGACTATACC
>NW_027068788.1:0-1963 GCF_032884065.1 Artemia franciscana
TAGTTTTTTTTTGGTTTTTACTTTTTTTTTAATTTTTTCTTTTTTCTTTTTAGTTATTTTTTGTAGTTTTTACCTTTTTATTTTTTTTTTATTTTTTTAGTTTTGGTTTTCTCCTTTATTTTTCAGTTTGTTTCCTTTTTTTCTTTTTTTTTCTTTTTTAGTTTTTTTAGTTTTTTAGCTTTTTTAGTTTTTTTTATTAGTTTTTAGTTTTTTTTTCTTTTTATTTTTGTAGTTTTTATTTTAGTTTTTTTAGTTTTTTTTACTTATGTCCTGGTCGTCATTTATACTCCCTGTGTCCCGGTTGTCATTTGTGTCCCGGTGCTTTGTTGATGGTGATTGCTAATCGAACATTCCATGTGTCCTGGTCGCTTTCTCTTTGAGTGTCCCGGTCATCATTTATATTCCCTATGTCCCGGTGTCCCGGTCGTCATTTGTGTCCCGATGTCCCGGTCTGTAATTTCGTCAGTCAAAAACATGACGTCAGTCGACACATAAACATGACGTCACTCGACACACACACACACACACACAGACAACTTATTTATATATATATACTAGCTGTTGGGGTGGCGCTTCGCGCCACCCCAACACCTAGTTGGTGGGGGCGCTTCGCGCCCCCCCAAGCCCCCCCGCGCGCGTAAGTCGTTTCGCGCCATATTAGTTACGCGCCATTGTAGTTGTGTCCCTATGTCCCACCTGTGAATATAGATAGATATATATATATATGTTTTTAACTACGTAAAACTTGCGAATATACAACATTCTTTGCTGTCCCATTGTCTGTGCATATAAATAGATTGTCAGGTTTACCGACTCTTGAACATGCAACATATAATGGTCCATGGGAAAACAATCCGTATTCAGATCTATACCTCATGATTCTAATGATTGCCCTTGAGCTGTGTTGATGGTGATTGCTAATCGACCATTCCCTGTCCCGGTGTCCCGGTCGTCATTTATATCCCCCTGTGCCCCCCGGCGTCCCCGTTGTAGTTGTGTCCCTGTGTCTCGGTCGTCATTTATATTCCCTGTGTCCCGGTCGTCATTTGTATCCCGGTGTCCCGGTCTGTATATACATTCGTTTTTTAGTTTTGTTTTTCTCCTTTATTTTTTTCTTTTTTCTTTTTTTTTCTTTTTTAGTTTATTTAGATTTTTTATTAGTTTTTAGTTTTTTTTCTTTTTAGTTTTTTTGTAGTTTTTACCTTCTTTTTAGTTTTTTTAGTTTTTTTTTTACTTATGTCCTGGTCGTCATTTATACTCATTGCGTCCCGGTGCTTTGTTGATTGCTAATCGAACATTACTTATGTCCCGGTCGCTTTCTCTTTGAGTGTCGTCATTTATTTTTTTATTTTTTAGTTCTTTTAGTTTTTACCTTTTTTAGTTTTTTTTTAGTTTTTTAGATGAAAATTTTTTTTGGTTTTTTTCCTTTTTTTCTTTTTAGTTTTTTATTGGTTTTTACCTTTTTTTTTAGCTTTTTTAGTTTTTTTCGTTTTTTCTTTTTACTTTTTTTTATCTTTTTTATTTATTTTTATTTTTATTCTTAATTTTATTAGTTTTCTTTTTCTCTTCTATTTTTCAGTTTTTTCCTTTTTTTAGTTTTTTTTTTAGTTTTTAGTTTTTTAGTTTTTTACCTTTTTTTAGTTTTTTTTTAGTTTTTTAGCTTTTTTATTTTTTTTATTAGTTTTTTTGTAGTTTTTGCCTTTTTTTAGTTTTTTCAGTTTTTTTTTAGTTTTTAGTTTTTTACCTTTTTTAGCCTAACCAGGATTTGAACCTGGGACCTTCATTCTCCGTTCTGACACCCTCTCTCACCGAGTGACTACTCCAGCATGTTCATTTTGGTGTTTTAAATGGTATATTATTAACCAAATTAATGTGTTTTACAATATACTAAGCATCGTCATAACAAAAATGACAACAACTAATTTCATGACGTCAGCCGACACAGAAACATGACGTCACCTGA
>NW_027068789.1:0-1953 GCF_032884065.1 Artemia franciscana
CCTCCCCTATGATTTATACTGGCGCCCTCATTTCGGGCCTTTTTTCTGTTTTTAACTCTGTTTTTTAAATAAACTTGTCAATTTGGTAAATTATTGGTGCCCTTGTCACATTCCCCTCTCAATATTTTGCTCTAGATCCGCCCTTGGAAGTTCTCACTAAATAAATTTGGCATCTTATGAAATTTTTAGCCATTTAAAATATCCCTCCCTTTGTAAACTAGGCTTGGTTCGCTCCATTTTCCCGTATGATATGATATAATATTTATTAACACTAAAAGCCATACGCGCCATGGTTAAAACAAAAAATATAACACTATTCAAACCATAAATAGATACACACCCTTAAATCGAAATAAAGTTAAAAATAAGTTACAGGAAATGGTCCCACTGTATCATACCTGTACCCAGAAACTTATCCAACTTCTTAGTCCCCATAATACTTCTGTCACTTAATGTTATATCTACTCATTCCTCCCTTTTATTCTACCCCAGAAAAATTTCTTCCGTCAGACCATTTAGTTGTTCACAAAAACTAAAAAAATGAATTCAGTCATCCTCCCTGTTCCCAGACATTGGACAAAAGTAAGGACCTGACTCCGATTTTGTCTCCCTGTTATCACGAAACGGTAAAAAAAAAATTCCCCTTACTGATATCATCCACTTTAGTTCTTCCTTATTAAGCCTTGCCTTAAGATAAAGTTACTCTCCTTATGCTTCCTTAATCGTAGCTTACAGAGAGAGAGAGAGACAGGGCCGCTACTATCACTACTACTACTACTATTAACAACTCACCGTAGCTCCAAACTTATATTTAAACTACAGGAAATGGTCTCAGTGTATCATACCTTTACCAAGAAACTTACCCAAATTCATAATCTCCATGAAACTTCAGTCACTTAATTTTATATCTACTCATTCCTGCCCTGTATTCCACCCCGGAAAAATTTCTTCCCTCGGACCATTTAATTACTCAGAAAAACCCAAAAGATGGATTTTAGTCATCCTCCCCATTCTCTGACATTGGGCAAAAGTAAGGACCTGGCTCCGACTTTGTCCCTCCTGTTGTCACCAAATGGTAAAAAATTCCCCTTACTGATATCATCCACTTTAGTTCCTCCTTATTAAGCCTTGCCTTAAGATAAAGTTCCTCTCCCTATGCTTCCATAATCCTAGCTTAGAGAGAAAGAGAGAGAGAGACAGGGTTGCTACTGCCCCATCTACTACTATAAACAACTCACCGTAGCACCAAACTTATAAATAAAGTACAGGAAATGGTCTCAGTGTATCATATCTTTACCAAGAAACTTACCCAACTTATTAATCTCCATACAACTTCTTTTGCTTAATTTTATATCTACTCATTCCTCCCTCCCCTGTCTTCCACTCCAGAAAAATTTCTTCCCTCTAACCATTTAATTGCTCACAAAAACTCAAAAAATGGATTTAGTCATCCGCCCCATTCCCAGACATCGGACAAAAGTAAGGATCTGACTCCGACTTTTGCCCTTCCTCTTATCACCAAAGTGTAAAAAATTTCCCTGACTGATATCATTCCCTTTAGTATCTCCTTATTAAGACTTTCCTTAAGATGAAGTTCCTCTTCCCATGCATCCTTCATCCTAGCATACAGAGAAAGAGAGAGAGAGAGAGAGAGAGAGAGAGAGAGAGAGAGAGAGAGAGAGAGAGAGAGAGAGCAGTAAAGATATCAACAAACCATTATTTTGGATAGACGGTATCTCAGATGCAGAACTTTCAGGCCATCGATTTCTACTGAGCAAAGGGTATAATTGTGATCGCTTCCTATAATCAGCTACAAAAAAAGCATTGTTAGACAGTTTAATAGGAAACAGGAAAAGAAAGATAACAGCAAAAATCTGTCTTCGGAACGATCCTCAAAGGAAGTCTGTTCTCCAAAACGTGACGTAACAAAAGATATGGCAAAATAACACTTCT
>NW_027068790.1:0-1951 GCF_032884065.1 Artemia franciscana
GCAAATATTTACGTCGAGAATCTTGAGAATTGGGCATTGAATTCTTATTTTCTAAAACATGTCTATTGGGGTCGTTATATGGATGACGTAATTTCACTTTGGAATTATGGGGAAGCTGAACTTCGGGGCTTCTTAGATCATCTTAACACTTATGACCGAAATTTGCAGTTCACCCTTGAAGTTGAAATTGAAAATAAACTACCGTTTTTAGATGTATTAATTATTCGTAAAGCTGATGAACTGGATTTTACTATATATCGAAAGCCAACACAAAACAATAGATATCTTCACTTTAATTCAAATCACCCCCCACAAGTTAAAAGAGCAGTTGTAATTTCCCTCATTGATCGTGCCCTAAATATTTGCTCCCATTCATATATAAATGCAGAAATAAATTTTATCAGAGATATTCTTTTTGGTAATGGATACCCCATTCCTTTTGTAAATAAAATAATTAGCCGTAGAATAAAAAGACATTCTTGTAAAATCGAAGAAGATACTTCACAATGTGAGGCTATTGATAAGCCCTCAAATATTGTCTATCTTCCGTATATCCCAAAGATTACAACAAAATTAAAAAATATTTGCACAAAAAATAATCTGTACGTAGTTTTTACTAACAATTTTAAAATCATCAATTTCTTAAATTCGGGTAAAGATAAGACCCCAGTTACTCGCCAAAGAGGGGTCTATCAAATACCCTGTGATTGCGGAAAATACTATGTCGGCAGGACCCATCAGAATCTAGACAAAAGGTTACATCAGCATAAAAATGACATAGACAAGGCCTTAATTTCAAATGGTTCCAACAATTCCTTTGATTCTGCTCTAGGTTGGCATATTTTTAATAATCCGTCCCACATGATACTTTTTGAAAACTCTTCACTCATTAGTAATGATTTGGGAATAAAACAGGTGGTTCGAGAATCAATTGAAATTAATCTCAAAATCAATAAAAATATTTCTTTGAACAGGGACTTGGGGGAATACTCACTAAATTCTTTATACTCAAATTTAATTAAAAATGATCTAACAAAATATTTTACTAAACCAATTTATAATAGTACTGAACCAACTACGAAAAGGCCTTTGAGACAGGCTGCTAAACAAGCAAGATTAGCTTTAAGAAATTGCATCTAATCATTTTATTCTCTTTAGTTTGAATGAGTTTATATTTCTTCATTTCATTCTTTTCGCCAGTCCTGGTTGAACTTCGCTGAAGTAAGGATGCTAGGGCTATATTTTTTTAAAAAAAAATTGTTTTAATAAGTGTTTTTATATTCAGTTTTAATTCTCACAATTTGATGTAAGTTCTTTTATATATATATATAGTATTGTATTGTGCTGAAGACGGCCCTTGGACATAGGGCCGAAATATCTACATAAATAATTTCCATTGTCTTGAAAAAACTTTCCCTATTGTTTCTACGTTGTATTTGTTTATATATATATATATATATATATATATATATATATATATATATATATATATATATATATATATATATATATATATATATATATATATATATTGACGAAATATATATATATATATATATATATATATATATATATATATATATATATATATATATATATATATATATATATATATATATATATATATATATATATATGGTTTTAACGACGAAATGTGTCTAGGAGGGTTTACATCAGAAAAACAAAAGCTAAGAGCACATATGGCACTTGTGACGAGGCTAGGAGAGCCAAGATCTCATATGGTATGAGCTCTAGCAAAATTCTAATCAGTAAATTGCTTTAAAAGGGAAATCAGAGGCTTAATGCCCATCGGGATTTAAAATAAGAGCTTTGAGTCAAGACGTCCATCTAAATATCGAAGTTCATTAAGATCTGATCACCCACTCGCAAGTTAAAAATACATAAATTTTTCTAGTTTTTCCTCTCCCTTCAGCACCCAGACGTTCGAATC
>NW_027068791.1:0-1947 GCF_032884065.1 Artemia franciscana
AAACTTTTGACATAGGAAAAGAGCCTTTAATCACATTCTTTACCATTTGCAATCATAAAATAGTCTAAAAAACTTCATTTTTTCACATACGTAGCTATTACCCTCGAAAACTAAAACTTTTGAAATAGGAAAAAGAGCCCTTAAGCACTTTCTTTACCATGTGCAATCATAAAATAGTCTAATATCTTCATTTTTTCAACATTGTAGCGATTACCCTCGAAAACTTAAACTTTTGAAATAGGAAAAGAGCCTTTAATCACATTCTTTACCATGTGCAATAATAAAATAGTATAATAATCTTCATTTTTTTCAACATGCGTAGCTATTACCCTCGAAAACTAAAACTTTTGACATAGGAAAAGAGCCTTTAATCACATTCTTTACCATGTGCAATCATCAAATAGTCTAATATCTTCATTTTTCCAACATACGTAGCTATTACCCTCGAAAACTAAAACTTTTGAAATAGGAAAAGAGCCTTTAAGCACTTTCTTTACCATATGCAATCATAAATAGTCTAATATCTTCATTTTTTCAACATACGTAGCTATTACCCTCGAAAACTAAAACTTTTGACATAGGAAAAGAGCCTTTAATCACATTCTTTACCATTTGCAATCATAAAATAGTCTAATATCTTCATTTTTTCAACATACGTAGCTATTACCCTCGAAAACTAAAACTTTTGACATAGGAAAAGAGCCTTTAATCACATTCTTTACCATTTGCAATCATAAATAGTCTAATATCTTCATTTTTTCAACATACGTAGCTATTACCCTCGAAAACTAAAACTTTTGACATAGGAAAAGAGCCTTTAATCACATTCTTTACCATATGCATTCATAAAATAGTCTAATATCTTCATTTTTTCAACATACGTAGCTATTACCCTCGAAAACTAAACTTTTGAAATAGGAAAAGAGCCTTTAAGCACTTTCTTTAACCATGTGCAATCATAAAATAGTCTAATATCTTCATTTTTCCAACATACGTAGCTATTACCCTCGAAAACTAAAACTTTTGACATAGGAAAAGAGCCTTTAATCACATTCTTTACCATGTGCAACCATAAAATAGTCTAATATCTTCATTTTTCCAACATACGTAGCTATTACCCTCGAAAACTAAAACTTTTGACATAGGAAAAGAGCCTTTAATCACATTCGTTACCATTTGCAATTATAAAATAGTCTAATATCTTCATTTTTTCAACATGCGTAGCTATTACCCTCGAAAACTAAAACTTTTGAAATAGGAAATGAGCCTTTAAGCACTTTCTTTACCATGTGCAATCATTAAATAGTCTAATATCTTCATTTTTTCCATACGTAGCTATTACCCTCGAAAACTAAAACTTTTGAAATAGGAAAAGAGCCTTTAAGCACTTTCTTTCTCATGTGCAATCATAAAATAGTCTAATTCTTCATTTTTTCAACATACATAGCTATAACCCTCGAAAACTAAAACTTTTGAAATAGGAAAAGAGCCTTTAAGCACTTTCTTTACCATGTGCAATCATAAAATAGTCTAATATCTTCATTTTTCCAACATACGTAGCTATTACCCTCGAAAACTAAAACTTTTGAAATAGGAAATGAGCCTTTAAGCACTTTCTTTACCATGTGCAATCATAAAATAGTCTAATATCTTCATTTTTTCAACATACGTAGCTATTACACTCGAAAACTAAAACTTTTGAAATAGGAAAAGAGCCTTTAAGCACTTTCTTTATCATGTGCAATCATAAAATAGTCTAATATCTTCATTTTTTTCAACATACGTAGCTATTACCCTCGAAAACTAAAACTTTTGAAATAGGAAAAGAGCCTTTAAGCACTTTCTTTACCATGTGCAATCATAAAATAGTCTAATATCTTCATTTTTCCAACATACGTAGCTATTACCCTCGAAAACTAAAACTTTTGACATAGGAAAAGAGCCTTT
>NW_027068792.1:0-1942 GCF_032884065.1 Artemia franciscana
AAACCGGTTTGTTTTTCGAGTTATATACAGCGTAATCCCTGAGTGGGGTCACTATAACAGATAAGTACCAGTTTTTCAAAATAATAAGTGAGTCTCTCTAGTTAATTCTTGTTTATCTGATTTGTGAGCGTCTTTGTTAGCATAATAGTGCAACAAAATATAGCTGTTTATTTTACATCCAGTTACTACTCATTCCTCCTTCATGATCTATAAATTTTTAGTTGCTTCCCTTTAAAATAGTGACGCCACGTATGAAAAGAAACAAACCCCACATTGCTTGCTGGCCATCCGGTGAGAAAATATGTTTTGATTTGAGACGGTCGTGCCACTTCATTATATTGTTCTGTGGGACTCTTAAGACTTGCAAACGTCACTGCCTACTACTCCGTCATGGTCGATAAAGATTTTAGTGGCCTTTATTTTTATTGACGAAGCGTTGCGAAGCGCCCCCACCAACTAGGTGTTGGTATATATACTAGGTGTGTATACTAGCTAGGAGGTTGATGATGATTGCAAATGCTAATCGAATTGTGAATTTCAATCTTTTAAATTGAAAAGGCAGAACCGTTGGAATCATGGGAATGCTAGGAATAAGAACAGCCTCGCCCTCAAAAGGCCCTGTCAAGATTGTTGCCTCTATTACGTTTTCCATTGTTTTTTTACGGCAAGTCGCGTGCCGTGGGAGATACAGGGAAAAGAAAGCGTGCCGAGGAATCACAAGAACAGCGTGAAAACAGACTTGCGTCTCAAGAGAAATTACCAAAAAAAAAATCGTGCCGAGGAATCACAAGAACAACGTGAAAACAGGCTAGCGGCTAAAAGAGAAATTACCAAAAATAATCGTGCCGAAGAATCACAAGAACAAACATGAAAACATGATTGCGGCTCAAAGAGAAATTAGGTTGGCCGTCGACCGTCTCACCCCAACTTTGACGTTCAAAGGATTTTTTATTAGTATTCCACGTGTAATTTGTAGGCACTTCAGAATACAACAGTTTTTTCTGAAATAAGTCATTTTGACATAAGGCGAAGAAAGTAGTTAAAGCTGTCTCCGGTGGATTCAAGGCTCTTTGTTGCATGTTGGATTCTGATAAATAAACACAGTGACCATTCTGTAAATGTACCGCTAAGTGAACAACAGGTGGACTTCGTCCATCTATTGGAAATGAAAATTCGCCACACAGCTTCATTACTGCTTATGTATCTCCCAACCTGATATTGTACGACATCATCGATGTCACTGATTTCGGACTGCAAGCCAAATACTGCCATGTCACTGCCTTTGTTGACATGTTTATATATGTATTTGATTACCTTTACGGAATTACGATATTCCACGTTTGTGTGCGCATTGTATGTTTTCGGTATAAAAGGTGAATATGGCACGACCCACTTGTTATCTACTTTTATTTAACAGTCACGCGGCTTTAATGATTGCTGATTTTCCACCGTTCTTTTGGTAGACTTTCTTCTATATATAGGGGTATCCATCATTGCCGGTATCGTATTAGGTACTAAAAGTCGGAATATTGCTTTGCCCAACTTCCTCTGTCCATGCATGGTGAATTTTCATTCAGTTCATGGCAAAGTCCATGCATCATATTTTTATCAAAATGTCCTGTAAGCCCCTATCGACATTTACATAATGTATTTCAGTGGAAATCACATCGTTTGTCTCATTAGAAGCAATTTTATGAATGCGTTTGGCACTCCTCGCTTTGCCATTCCACTGAGTACACCTAGCACCGCACTGACCTAAACACTTTAAGTTTTACTATGAAATTTATTAGTTATTGCAACTTTTGCCGGAAGACACGGGATATAAGGTCTTGTCTATGATTCAGCGATTATCCAGGAAGTAAAAGTTACTGTATCTCGTCCCAAGATGAATGACATTTAACTCTATAGATATAAAAATAAGTTGTAAATTTGTCCATGTTTT